>NW_020649860.1:1722083-1722223 GCF_003573695.1 Papaver somniferum
ATTTCTTATCAATTCCATTCGCTGTCTTTCAGCCATCCTCTGTACTCTATCATACTCCTCATTGAGATTACCGTTATTCCGGTTTTGTGTACGCCTTCTTTCTCGATTGTCGTGATTGTTCTGGCGAATTGTCTCCTGAA
>NW_020649860.1:3656590-3729158 GCF_003573695.1 Papaver somniferum
GATGAAAGATCAATCGGACGGTGAGATGAAGTGAAGCTTGTAGCGACCGCTGGATTTTTTTATACAACGAAGTTAACGGCTCTAGATGGGGTTAGGTGTTGTAGTGTAAGGCGGAGATATCAAACGTTGATGAACAGCAAGGGAGCGACCGTTGGATTCAACAACCATCTAATCTGAAGGCTTGGAATTTCAGCGCTGTGGTGCTTGGCAGAGACTTCAGATTTTGATGCTCTATGAAGGAGCGACCATCGGATGCTTCTGGGAACTGATCTGACGGCTGAGAACGGAGGCGCTTTTGTGTGTAGAAAATGAGGTTGTGCGCACCATTCTTCGCGGCTTCCTTGCGTAATTTCTCCCGGCTTTTCACTACTTTTCTGCTCTTTTCGCTCCGCGACTCATCCGAACTTTATTTATTACCTAAAAATGCAAAATTAATTAATAAAAATATTTATTCTTGAAAACAATGAAAATACAGAATATGGGGTAAAATGTAGAATTAATGCATAAAAGATGAGTTAAATTGCCAACAAAAAGGGATAAATATATACATTATTTGGCACTCATCATTAACCAAATCTGGGCTCCGTATAGCAAGTGTCCTCCGGGGGGTGTTCCGAGTGATTTTTCGAGCCGATTTTTCCAACAATATTTATTTTCCAAAAATACCTAAAAATACACAAAACACCATAATAAGGACGGAAACGAGTACCAACAATACGAAATATTGAGGACAAATTAGAAACATTAATGCATCTATCACCCAGCAGTCAATATCTTAAATTAATATTTTATTTGGTCCTGCTACCAACAATTTACCAAATGAGCAATATTCGCTCAAACCGGCAATATTTGCTCGAACCAACAATATTTGCTGAGATTCAAGAATATTGGTTCAACTATCAATATTCAACAATTCAGCAACACAGTTTGCTCGTCTTTGGTAATCAACATAATAATACCTCGTCTCAGCAAACATATTTAATTCATGAGTTTCAGAACATTTGCAAATCATGTTCAACTCAGCAATACATGGATTCATCGTTCCATAAAGTCAGCAATTGACTCCACAATCATGAGATATCAATCGTGTCACATGGGGGGATATTAACTAGGATTTTGGTCTGGCGGTCTACGGCACGTGTGTTCACCCACGACGAGAATGTGAGCAAGTCGTGCAATCAGTTGGAAGAGTCAGCAAAGTAGTGGGTGGAAAATTAACCAAGTCTCCGCACGATGAGCAACTGGTTTTAACACGATTTCCCACTTCCCCACTCTCTGATTCCAGCAACTGTCACACTTCATGGGATCATGGTGTTTTTAATTTAGTAATATAAAAATACCTCTGAATCATGATTGAAAGGACAAGATCCGAATACTCGAACATTCGTCTAAACAAGCATTTTCTCGGCAAGTTCATACAGACAATCTTTCGTCTACACGAACTCATCGTCTGAGCAATCACTCTCAATTGAGTAAAATTCAATCATTCAGAGTGTTCTTATGCTGAATTCGCAACACACTTACAATCTCAGATCACCATTGATCCCACACATTTCTCAGCTTCCCTCCTACCGATCAACCCATCCTCTCTTGTGACTGAATTGACTCTGGAACGACCATTATTCTTGGTTTAGGCTGGAGTCCTACAGATAGGCCTGTCAATATTTGTCCGATATCCGGTATCCGTTTCCGAGTATTCGAGATCCTATTGGATTTTATCCGTTTTATCGGATATCGGATCGGATATTTTATCGGATATTTCTTCCTTAACATATCGGAAACGGATTAGACCCCATCCGAAATGTTAATATCCGATATCCGATAGTATAGGAACTTATTTGTAATTTATCCTAATTTCGAGTCTAGTATCGGATATTGTCGGATAAATATCCCATAAGTGTCAATTATGAAAATGTTTTACAAGGGTTTTTAAACTTTTTTGTTATAACCGGATACTATCGGATATTTATCGGATATCCGACAGCTTAGCCTATCGGAATCGATATCTGATTTTGATATCCTATAGGATATTATCGGATATCGAATATCCGGTAGTGATTAACATGTCGGATATCGGATTTCTAAATATCCGGCGGATATTCTTCCATTGACAGGCCTACCTACAGATTGATCTCTCGAACCTAAAGCACTCCCTTATTGCAGTGCATCTGTGTGAGGTTCAACATTTCGCTCGGTTCAAGGAGTCCCGACAACACGCTCGTCTCCTCAATTCCGTAAAAACCAGCAAATCGTTTTCCCCATCTACAAGGTCGTAGCAACTCTTAGTTGTGGGTGAGATCAGCTAAGGGAATGAAGTGCGTAGAGTCCAGCTGGGATTCAGAGACGTAAGGAACGCGACTGTACCTTAATCAGTGTGAGATTGGTTAGGGCTCAACTACATTCCAGTCTGAAGTTAACTTGTAGTAGGCTAGAGTCTGTAGCGGTTTAATACAGTGTGGTGTTCAAATCTGGACTAGATCCCGGGGGTTTTCTGCATTTGCGGTTTTCTCATTAACAAGTTGTTTGGTACCGTTCAAGTTGTTTCTCATAATAATCAGGCTCGCGGATTTCTATCTATTTAATTTGCTGATTACATTGAGAAATAAAGATATAACTCTTGGATATATTTTCCTTGATTGAGTCTGACTGTCTAATTGATTCTCTTGGAATTATATTGGAGTTAGTCCATACAGATTGCCTAAACGAAATATTATGTGTGGTTGTTAGACCCCTAATTTTTCAGAAGCAACAAAAAGGAATACAGCGTGCGACTATACATTTAATCGAAGTCGCAAGAAACTAAACGTAGACGAACAAATGAAAAGTAATTGAAGTAACAAGTCGCAATAGGCAGCTCAATTGAATGTGTATTTTACCCTTTTTGGGTGATGCCACATTAATTGGTAATGTGGAGAAGTTTGATGAATTAGAGTTAAATACTGCTGACATAACATTTTGAATAAATGTGTCTTTACATATTGGACACACGGAACCTAGCTTTGGATCTTGGCTTTTGAGTATGCATAAACAATTTTTTTTAGCTTTGCACAGTTCTACATTCAACTGTATGGAACAGTTATATTTTCGAGTGTGTCTTCTTAATTTGATAGCATTTAATAGTAATCAAAGAAGCAGAACTGCAGCTGCAGGCGAGGGGCGGAGCTGGCAGAATGTAAGTGTTCTTACTGCCAACTATTTTCTCATTGAGTTTTATCGAAATAATATTTGTACATCAATTCTTACTGCCAACTGAGATTCATAATGGGTTTGAATGTAATATTTGTGTTAACTAAGATTCGGATCTTCTTAGGCCTGCTTGCAAAGTTCTAATTCTTATAGAGCATTTGGGTAATTGAAATTTTTTTGTACCATGAGAACTATAATAGAGAGTTGAGCAGTTTGATCCAGAGCAATTTGATAAGTGTTCTTACTGCCAACTATGTTTCATATTGAGTTTTATCAAACAAAATATTTGTGCATCAATGTTTACTGCTAACTGCGATTCATAATAGGTTTTATTGAACGTGATATTTGTGTTAATTAAGGTTCGGATTTGTTTAGGCCTACTTGCAGAGTTCTAATTCTTATAGAGCATTTTGGGTAAGTGAAAAGTTTTTGTACCCTAATAATTATATACAGGGAGTTGAGCTATTTGATCAGAGGAAAATAGTTTTTGAAAACTAGAAACTGAATTTGAGTTCATACTACTTGAAAAAAAAAAAGTACATGACCAGAAAAAATATGAATCTGTATCATGTTATCTACTAATTTGTTGTCTATTTAATATTGGTTAAATTTTTTTATAATCCCATAATGGACTATGGTTGCAGCTTGCATCAAATATTCTCCGAACTGGCGGAGCTAATCTAACCTATGTAGTTTTTCTATTAATTCCACTGCAAACCCTTCGTTGTATTTTAGTTTAGTTCTAACTACCTACAATTTATCTATTCAACTGCAAATCCTTTATCGTGTATTAATTTTATTCTAACTACTTGACATTTGGATCAATATATGACATTGTTAACTATTTTAAACACTCAATCTATAATATAGTTGTATATTGCGTTCCAGTGTTGTTTCTTATTTCTTAAATCATAAATTTATTTCATATATAAAAAATTTCTCATTGTATAAATATTTCCTCGTTGTATACATGCTTCATTTTGTTTACGGCTCTGTAAGTTGTGGCATCAGATTGGGTTTCTGTTTTAGTTCTTCTGGACAATGTGGAAAAGCTTATCAGGGTATTACAATTGGAGTTATTTGATGAATATGGTAAGATGGAAAAGTCTATATACACTATAGACTTATGATTATGTTGTTGGGTAATTTGTGTGCATCAAGCAAGGGATCAAGTAATCTCTCTTCTTACTATCCCTTTATGCATATGAATTATTTGCGCATTCGTGTTCACTATATCAAATCCTACTTATTACATCCATTAATGATACTTGCTGTCTTAGCTCAAATGAAAGAGCATGTGGTTCTTAGCCATGTAGTTAGGGGTTCGACTCCCATGGATAACATTATTCTCAGATTCAAGTGGATGAAACAACATATTCAGAGAAAGTTTCTTGTGCTTGGATTACATCGTAAATACAATGTCAGTAGAGTATGGGTTAAATTGGGCCAAGCTGGGCAGCTTGGGTCATTTTTAAATTCAGGCCAGACCGGACGGGCTTCATATTCAGTCGTTGATGGGTGAAAATGATTTGCTGGTTTTTGAGGAAAGTGGAGACTCGAGCGTATGGACGGAGACTCCTCGATCGAGCAAATTGCATAAACCTTTAACAAACAGATGCAATGCATGCGAGTGCTTTGAGTTCGAGAGATCAATCTGTAAGACTCCGTCCTAAACCAAGACAATGATCGTTCTAGAGTCAATTCAGTCACAAAGAGGGATGAGGGTCGATATGTAGGAGGGAAGCTGAGAAGTGTGTGAGATCAATGATGATTGAAGGATATTGGATATGTTGGAGACTTCTGCAAGTTTGATGAAACATCAGTGAATTCTGATAAGTTCGACTGACTTTCGTTGAGCTAAGTTGTTCAATCCTGGATTGATGGACTTATTTATATTGCTGGAATAGTTACACATTGATCCTATTAAGTGTGACGGTTGCAGATGAATGAAAGAGAGGGAAGTGGTAAATCGCGGTCAAACCAATTCCACGTATGTGGGAAATTTGGGTTGATTGTCCATCTAATACTTTGCTAACTTCTTTAACTGCTTGCACGACTTACTCACATTTATCATCGTGGGTGTACACACGTGCCGTAGGCCACCAGACCAAAACCCTGGTGAATATTTCCCCATATGACATGATCAATGTCTTATGAATGTAGGGCCTGCAAGGCAGACGTGTATTTAATTAGTCAATTGTTGACTTGGCTAGACAATGAGTCGTAGTCTTGATGAGCCTAGCATAATGGACGAATGTGGTATGCTCTGAGACTCATGAATTGAGCATAAGGTGTCTACTGGGACAAGATAATGCATAGACATCGAGTCTGATGAATTGTGATGAATTATGGTGCATTTTACCAGTTGAGGCAATAATGGTGTTCTGATAATTTGGATCAACGAGCGTCCAATGAGATTGCTCGGTCATGGACTTATTCTGGTACGTTGAGCATTTGACAGGAAATTAGATATTGCTGAATTATGAGTTATGTAGAGTGCTCATTCCTGATCTACTATGTCACGAATTGTCGAATGACAAAGTAGAGATTGGAGTATTAATGAATATTATGGGCAAAACAAGAACTTGGAAGACTAAAAGGACAAAATGGTCATTTTAGGAGAAGTGTTATTAAAATAGATCGAGTTCTTGCAGGGACGAGGAATTAGGTGCTAGTTCTAATGGCAGAGTTGATGATGATGTTGTGATCGGTGATAGATGGTGTAACTCGTAATATCTCCGTTTGAGTACGTTACACCATTTATAACAATAGATGTCATACGCAAGCCCCTCCTTTTGAGACTGGATGATGATTACAGATGGTGACACAGTTGAAGATGAAGAACGAGTGGTTGTGAATGATGCTGCAAACAAATGGACGTTATGGTAAAGGGGAACTCAAGCTCAAGTTGGTGTGGGACATTACAAAGCTTGAAGCCGTTAGAACAAGCTCAAGCTAGAAATAACAGGGATCACTGCCGGTGAATGAATAGGAGTAGAAGAAGCCTGTGATGGTGAGGGAAACTGGTTGTATACGATTAAGAGGTTTTGCACGTGCTGAATGAAGTTTGATTGAGTAGTTCGAAGTTGATCAAGATACGGAACTGAGAGTGGCTTGGTCTCAGGCAGAGTTTTGCAACCGAGAAACCGGCTATAAAGAAGAACCGACTGTCATTGATCATAGTCTTGAACAGATAGGATTGAGCAATGATTTTTAGGATAAACAACGAATCATTTTGACAGGTTTATGGAGGTTGGGTCATCGTTGGACTTGAATATTTGGACGAGAATTCAGCTTGCTGCCGGCGGAAGAGTTTGAGATGAACATGGAACAAAGAGCGAGAATCATCTCTTGGAGAATTATTCTCACGCGTAAAAGAGGAAAGTGGGAATTGAGTATAAACCGGATCATCAAAGCTAGATGTACATACAGGGTTAGTACAAGACACATTGGTTCACATGGGCCCACGGATGCTCACACCAGTAGCAAGATGTGTACACCTTGCTATCTCTGTCACACAGAATCAGAAGCACCAAAAAAAAATCTGAAAACTCTGTTGACCGACTACCAATCTTTATCTAACTAGATTTTCATGCGGAGTAGGTTTAGGGTGAAGGCTATATATAGCCATGTGCAGCCGAGCTTCAATTACAGTTTTGGAGACAAAAATACGGAAAATTAGAGGGGAGAAAGGTTCTTTATTTCATATTTTAGGATCTATCCTGAAAAAATGGGAGTACAACAACCTCACCCAATATTTCGCTTAACAATCTGTATGGACTAACTCCAGTATACTTTTAAGAGAATCAACTAGACAGTCAGACTTAATCTTAATAAAAAGTACATCAAAGAGATATATCTCAATTTATCGATTCAATCCTCACTCAAACAAATAGAAATTTGCGAGCCTGATTGAACGACAAGATAAATCACTTGAACGGTACCAAATACCATTGTTTAAGGATCAACCAATTTCAATCAACAATCAAAGGTTGGATTTACCAATTGATCGATTCAACGCACAACCTGTGATATTTCAATTATATAAAAAAATATAATGCGAAAAAGAAATAACACAGACATCAGAAGTTTTGTTAACGAGGAAACCGCAAATGCAGAAAAACCCCGAGACCTAGTCCAGATTGAACACACACTGTATTAAGCCGCTACAGACACTAGCCTACTACAAACTAACTTTGGTCTGGACTGTAGTTGAACCTCAATCAAACTCACACTGATCCAAGGTACAGTTGCGCTCCTTACGTCTCTGATCCCAGCAGGATACTGCGCACTTGATTCCCTTAGCTGATCTCACCCACAACTAAGAGTTGCTACGACCCAAAGTCGAAGACTTTAATAAACAAATCTGTCTCACACAGAAAAGTCTACAGGAATAGATAAATCTGTCTCCCACAAAAATACCTACGAGTTTTGTTCCGTCTTTTAATAAATCAAGGTGAACAGGCTCCAATTGATATACCGGACTTATATTCCCGAAGAACAGCCTAGAAATATCAATCACCTCACAATAATCTTAATCGACTAGCGGAAAAAGATACTGTGGAATCACAAACGATGAGACGAAGATGTTTGTGACTACTTTTCTATCTTGCCTATCAGAGAAACTAATCTCAATCCAATCTTACGATTGCACTCAATCACGATAGAAACAGCAAGATCAGATCACGCAACTACATAGAAAATAATTGGGTATGGCTTCACAATCCCAATGAAGTCTTCAAGTCGTTAACCTACAGGGTCTCAGTAGAAACCTAAGGTTAAAGGAGAATCGACTCTAGCTTATACAACTAGTATCACACGGGAGGTGTGGGGATTAGGTTTCCCAGTTGCTAGAGTTCTCCTTTATATAGTCACCAAATCAGGGTTTGCAATCTAGGTTACCTTGGTAACAAAGCATTCAATATTCACTGTTAGATGAAAATATGATTAGATTCAAGTTAATATATTTCAACCCATGGATCGAACTTAGCTTGTTATACACAAATGAAATGCACGTTCATTTAGGTTTGTGTAACCGTACCTAAACGTGTACACCTAGTTGGTTCAACAGTAGTTAACCAATGGTTATCCATATGAGCACTTTCGTATCAACCTTATTCATCTTCACCATAACTAGTTCAAATGACTCAAATGAACTAGTTAGAGAGTTGTTCAATTTCTTAGATCTCATAGAAGTATATAAGACACAATCGAAACAAAAACGATTTTGATTCACTAGAATCGATTCATGAACATTATATCCACGGTTTGCAAATATGCATTCCTTAGTTTATATATGTCTCAGTTCACGAATAAACCGTTTTTAGAAAATAACTCTCTCAAGTATGCATACCAGTACGCATACTTAAGTACCCGGATTGAGTTTTTTTCAGTTCACAAACTCCAGCAGAAATTCACGGGATGTGAACTTCCGGCAGTACGCGTACGGGTACGCGGACTTAGCTTCCGGACATCCTGAACCAGTAAAGTATGCATACTTTAGTTCAAGGATTTTGGACTTACACAAGTATGAGTTCACATATAATGTTTATACCCATTCAAGGTTATATATTCTAAACTCTCATTTCAATCATTGAAACATTCTTAGAGGATGTTAAATAGAGGTTATTCACACACTATTTTTCATCAAAACGATTTTCAAGATATGAAATAATCAACATGACTTTCATCACTTGTAAATATGTACTTGGAAAAAGCGAAAGCTTACCAACACATATTTCGAGAAATAGATAAGCGAGATAGACTCGACTCGAAACAGAAAATGTGTATAATCGAAGTCTATATAGCAATACCACTTTTGTCTCAAGATAGGAGATAGAGTAGATAGACTTTTGAGTGATAGATAATTTCAAGTCTCCACATACCTTTTAGTCGATGAAGTTCCACCAGTTCCTTGAGTAGTTCTTCGTCTTTGCATGATGAACGCCATGGAGCCTAGAGATCAAGTACACTTTCTATCCTAGTCCGAGACTTAGCTATAAGTAGAGTATAAATCAAGACTTATAGTTTTGGAAACTAAACTTGACAAACAAGCTTGAGATAGCAATGCTTGCAAATTCGGCCGAGCAGTGCTCTAACATACCCCTTTAGGTGGGAACCAAACTATTTTCTTCTTCTTCTTCTTTTATATATATTTTTATGGGTTTTAGTAAATCCATATGTAGCTAGATTTCACTGATTAAGGATGATTTCAAAGTCCCGAGTAATGGAACTTTAGTTCTTTTCACAAGTTTATTTTGAGTTTAATTTTCTTGTCGATTGTCTCTATCGTTTTTAGTGTCTAAGATTATTATTGGGTTATTTCAATTAGCCATTTGAATATACCTAAGAATCATTCTTCTACAAGTATCAGGATTGGTGATACGTGTAATTTTCAATCAATTCTTTACACAAATAGTACATCGCAAAAGCTGACATAGGGATTCTATTAAGCAATTGTGTATATAAATGACTGATTAATGGTAGGCTTGTAAAAGGTCCTAAAAATTATCCCCGGCAGCGGCGCCAAAAACTTGGCAGGCCCGGAGGGGGTGTATAAAATTATGCGCAGAAAAACGGGGGCCTACAGTAATACCGCAAGTGCACGGTCGTCAGTTGTAGCTCGTGCAAGTACGGGTCGATCCACAGAGATCGGGTGTGTTTTGAAGTGTTTATAGCTAATTGGGTTCCTAAATTGTTGTTGGGCTTTGAAGCCTTTTGGCTTAAATTGGGCTTTGAGTACTAATGGGTTTGAATGCCCTTTGAATGAATTGGGCTTAGTGGGTTTGTTTAACAATAAAAAGAACTGAGCTTGGGCTCAGTTATCTTTGAAGTGCAAATGGGCTTTGGGCCTTTGATTGAGCTTTGGGCTCAATTTCACCTTAACAGTGAAATGGTCTTTCACAGTAATTGGGCTTTGGTTTTGGTCTTCTGATGAGCCCAAGTTGTGCTCTGGGCTTGGTTACTGAGGACTGGGCCTTAGGCTTCACTGAAGTGAATTGGGCTCAGCTTGAATTGAGATTTGGGCTTGAGTGCACAGCAATGACCTGAATTGGGCTCAGCTGGCTTTGGCAGGCAGCAGCAGTAGTAAGACTGCACAACAGAAGGGCAGCAGCACAAGTGAAGCAAACAATGCAAAGCAGCAGAAGTGAAGCAAACAATGCAGTAAAAGAAAACAGCAACAGCAGCTGCAGGGCAGATAGTAATGCAGCAGGAACTGCAGGAAGGCAGCAGCAGCAGCTGCAAGGGAAGAAGTGACAGCAGCTTGGCAGGGGAAGTAAGGCAGCAGCACAAGTGCTGCACAGCAGGTAGTAGCAGCAGCAGGAGCAAGAGCTGCACAACAAGTGAAGGCAGCAGCAATACTGCACAGCAGATGAAAGTGCACAGCAAGGCCAAGGAAGGCAGCAGCAACAGAGTTGCAGCAAGCCAAGTGCAGTAACAAGAAAAGAAGTAGCAGCAGGGGAAACAAACAATGCAAAGCAAAGATGAACAAAAGCAACAGAAAACAACACAGGATGAACCAAGGCCTAAGCCAAGGGCAGGGATATGAATGAAACTGAAATGAAGCAAGGCTAGGCTAAGGCAAGAATACAGGCAATCACAAATAGAATGGGAAGAAAACTAGCTTGCTATGAGCACTAGTTTCTCCCAATGCTCAATCAGCACATTGCATACAAGCATACACAAGGAATGGCAAGAAAATCAGCTTGCTATAAGCACTGATTTCTTCCATTGCACAATTAGTTCAAAGCTTCACAGATGTATCTAGCCTAGCATTCCTTCAAATGTAACAGCACATTAAACACAACAGTGAACATGTAACAAACATCAACAGGAATGAAATGGGAATCAAAACATGAAATTAAACAAGCACATAACAAGATACATTTAACAGGATACTAACATGACAGGACATAAGCATAACAGGAATTAAACACAACATGAACTGAAATTGAGCTGTAACTGAAAATTGAAAATTAACAGAACTTGGAAGTTCTGGATGTAGGCTAATCCAAACATACATAACAATTAACACAAACATTAACAATAAACACAAACATAACAATTAACAGGACATGAAAGTCCTGGATGCTGGCTATTCCAAGCATACATAACAATTAACACAAACATTAACAATAAACACAAACATAACAATTAACAGGACATGAAAGTCCTGGATGCTGGCTATTCCAAGCATGAGTAAAATGGAAACTTAAACATATGCAGTGATACACATTTAACAGGACATGAGAGTCCTGGATGCAGGCTACTCCAAGCATGGTTTCTAACACAACCCATAGTCCCAATTTATACCCAATTACATCATTAGGGTTTTCCCCAATTTTCCCCCAAATTCAGTGAAATTAGGTTTTGCAAATTACCTAATTTTATGGCACAATTCCTCCCATGTGCGACGACCCATTCTTCCTCTGACGCTCCTGCTGCTATCCACGCCTCCAATTGCTTCATCTATCAATCTAATTCACCAAATCCAATCCTAACAGTGAAGAGGATGGTGGAGTTGTTGAAATAGAGTAATAGGTGATAGGGGTGATGATAGTAGTGATGGGTTGTGGTTGTTGTGGAGAGTTGGTGGTTTGGTGGCTGTTGCAGGAGTGGTGGTGATGATGGTGGTGCGGCAGGGAAGGAGGTGGTTCTGCAGAGAGGGGGGTGATGGTGGTAGATGGGTTCGATAGAATGGGAGAAGGGGGTTGTTTGGTTAGGTGGTAGGGCTCGGGTGATAGAGTGTTGAGCGAATTCATCTAGTCTTGATGTTTCGTGATATGGGCCGCGAGATGCGAAGCTGGTAGGTGAATCAGACGGTGATGCGGAGTGAAGCTTGTAGAGACCGCTAGATTTTTTGATACAACGAAATCAACGATGCCAGATGGAGTTAGGTGTTGTAGTGTTAGGCGGAGATATCAAACTTTAATGCACAGCAATGGAGCGACCGTTGGATTCAACTACCATCTAATCTGAAGGCTTGGAATTTCAGCGCTGTGGTGCTTGGCAGAGACTTCAGATTTTGATGCTCTATGCAGGAGCGACCGTCGGATGCTTCTGAGAACTGATCTGATGGCTGAGAACGGAGGCGCTTTTGTGTGTAGAAAATGAGGTTGTGCGCACCATTCTTCGCGGCTTCCTTGCGTAATTTCTCCCGGCTTTTCACTACTTTTCTGCTCTTTTCGCTCCGCGACTCATCCGAACTTTATTTACTACCTAAAAATGCAAAATTATTTAATAAAAATATTTATTCTTGAAAACAATGAAAATACAGAATATGGGATAAAATGTAGAATTACTGCACAAAAGATGAGTTAAAATGCCAACAAAAAGGGATAAATATATACAATATTTGGCACTCATCAAATACCCCCAAACCTGAATTTTACTTGTCCTCAAGTAAAAAAAAACTAAGGAAATCCTAACTATACCACTGTCGCTGGTCTCTCGAATGCATTTAGCGTATGCACTAAGCCTTTTAAACCACTAAGTGTCCCTAGTGGACGAGTTGAAGTCTCGTGAAGGTTTACCAGAGGTGTGCCTACAAAACCTAAGGACAAAATATAAGCTCAGATTCCATCAAACGTGACATGTGCAAAACAGTTTAAGCTCACAGCAAAATGGAGATGTCAATCTAGCTATCGAAGGCACAATCCTAGCACTGATAACAAATAAGGACATGTGATAAGAGTGTAAAGTGTATCTACACATGTGTAAAGAAAGATCTGAAGTCATGACTACTAATCACCAAGAGATAGTTTCTCAGGCTAAGAACTGAGGTCGAAATCTAGCTAGCTGTCCGGACTTTACGAGAATTGTGAATGAGTTGGAGGTATTTCACAATTTCTCGCGTTGTACATCAATGGCATACACCCTCCTTGCTTATTACAACGAAACAACAAAAGATGACTATTTACATGACTCTTATTTACATTGACTATTCTCTTTTTATTTTTGGAACAAGAGATGATGGAATTGATAAATACTTGATTTTTTTGTATTTTTCTGATATTTTTTTTTCTGAATATATACATCGATTTTTTTTTTTTTTTTTTTTTTACAAGGAAACACTTTTGATACATAACAAAAAGAAACAAAAGATTACATGACACTTTGCAAGAGGTAGCCCTTTTTGATGCACCCAGTTAAATTCGATGGTTGTCTTTCTTAATGTAACCTCCATCTTCTATCCCAACCAACCAAAGAACAAGCTAGTCAAGTTTCGTTCAGTATTCTAAAGTGATTGGCAATCGTAACTTCCTATCCAACACCTTGAAGATCGAGGCCATACATGTATTGGTAGATCGTGCGCGTGCAAATTTCTTATCACTATGTGAATTGTGCTAGAATCAGGGTGCCTAAATATCTAGACTAAGACTCCTAATAATTATACATATTTGCACAAGAGTCAACATTTCAAGGTAAATGAGCTTCATTTTTTATGATTTTTCATTTTTTTAATTTTTTTGAATTTTGATTTTTCAATTTTTTTGGAATTTTTCAATTTTTTCAAAAAGAAGAAGGAGTTCGTTTTCAATTATGGCAAATTATCATGGTATCTACTCTATACCCCCAAACCTAAACTAAACATTGTCCTCAATGTTTCAAAATATGGAAAGAATTAAAATGCAACATATGGAAAGGGACATGCTGAGTAGAGTAAAAGGAGAGAGAATACCCGATTTCGGCGAAAGCAGAATTAAAACTCCGTTATTCAAGGCAAAAATCCAACATATTTTAGCCGAGATCAAATTGGATTAGCAAAATATATACAAAAGGAACAAAAGGTTTTTTTTTTTTTTTTTTTTTTTTAAATAAAATAAAATTTGGTTTTTGTATGGGAGCAAGCCCACTGTGCAAGCCTCTAATGAAATGGATGGAAGGCTGCGGCCCACGAAACACTAAGTTTTAATTTTGAAAGTTTAATTTGGCCCAGTTGGTTAAGGCCCGACGTTTGTTTTAAAACTTTGGTTTCGAGGTCCACTTTCGAGTGGAATACAAGTCCAATTGATGCTTACAAGCTCAGCTGGGTTTAAACCCAGAGTTCAAAATACAAGTCCAATGAAAGAATTTAAACAAGCCCACAAAAAAAATAAATACAAGCCCACAAATAAATTATTACAAACCCAAAATAGAAAAATAAAAAGCCCAAAAAATTGGGTTAATTATTACAAGCCCACAATTAAATAAATTTGGAAGCCCACAGGTTGGGTTCTCTCAATGAATGGGTTTAGGCTTACCTTTTTAGCACAGCCCAGCTGCTCTGATATTGTTGCAAAAACCCAGTTGGGTTTTGGTTCTTTTCCTTGGTGGCGTCCCAGCAGAAGAAAAACAGGTTCAGAACAGCAGGTCCAACAGCAAATGAAGTGAAGCAGATGCAGATGCAAATGCTATGAAATTAAATACAAAATAGCTAAAGAAAAACACAGATAAAACACAGCACCAATCCCCGGCAGCGGCGCCAAAAACTTGGTAGGCCTCAAAGATGTTAAATTTAAATGCAAAATGATCCCCGGCAACGGCGCCAAAAACTTGGTAGGCCTCTAAAAGGGTATAAAAATGAAGCAATAATAACGGGGGCCTACAGTAATACCGCAAGTGCACGGTCGTCAGTTGTAGCTCGTGCAAGTACGGGTCGATCCACAGAGATCGGGTGTGTTTTGGAGTGTTTAGCTAATTGGTTTCCTAAATTGCTATTGGGCTAGAAGCCTTTTGGCTTAAATTGGGCTTGAGTACTAATGGGTTTGTTCACAATAAAATGAACTGAGCTTGGGCTCAGTTTGGTCTTTGAAGTGCAAATGGGCTTTGGCTTTAAACTTAGGCTTTTGATTAAGCCCACAGGTTGGTTGAATTGGGCTTTGATTTTTAATGAACTGGGCTTCAACTTTTGGTCTTTAAACAACTGGGCTTTGGTTAAGCCCACAGTTGACTGAATTGGGCTTCAGTTTGAATTGAGATTTGGTCTTGAGTGCACAACAATGAACTGAATTGGGCTCAGCTGGCTTTGGCAGGCAGCAGCAGTAGTAAGACTGCACAGCAGAAGGGCAGCAGCACAAGTGAAGCAAACAATGCAGTAAAAGAAAACAGCAACAGCAGCTGCAGGGCAGATAGTAATGCAGCAGGAACTGCAGGAAGGCAGCAGCAGCAGCTGCAAGGGAAGAAGTGACAGCAGCTTGGCAGGAGAAGTAAGGCAGCAGCACAAGTGCTGCACAGCAGGTGAAGGCAGCAGCAATACTGCACAGCAGATGAAAGTGCACAGCAAGGCCAAGGAAGGCAGCAGCAACAGAGTTGCAGCAAGCCAAGTGCAGTAACAAGAAAAGAAGTAGCAGCAGGGGAAACAAACAATGCAAAGCAAAGATGAACAAAAGCAACAGAAAACAACACAGGATGAACCAAGGCCTAAGCCAAGGGCAGGGATGTGGTGAAGCTGAAATGAAGCAAGGTTAGGCTAAGGCATTCAGGAGATATACTAAAAGAATGGGAAGAGAACTAGCTTGCTATAAGCACTAGTTTCTCCCAATGCACAATCAACACTACAACCTAAGCATACAACAAGAATGGCAAGAAAATCAGCTTGCTATGAGCACTGATTTCTTCCATTACACAATCACATCAATGCTTCAAATGTATCTAGCCTAGCATTCCATCATGTAACTGACAGTGACAGGAGCAACAACAAACATGAACACAACTAACTGAACTAACAATGAATAACATCTAAACAGGACACATGTTAACAGGAGATGAAAATAAAAACATTAACAGAACAAAGTAACAAACATTAACATGACAAATTAACAGTGAACTAACATGACATTGCACATTCAACAGAAACATTAACAGGATATTGCAACTTAACACATTGATATTAACAGAACATAGTGATCATGAACTTAAATTGAGCTGAAATTGAACATTTAACAGGACATGAAAGTCCTGGATGTTGGCTAGTCCAAACATGGTTTCTAACACAACCCATAGTCCCAATTTATACCCAATTACATCATTAGGGTTTTCCCCAATTTTCCCCCAAATTCAGTGAAATTAGGTTTTGCAAATTACCTAATTTTATGGCACAATTCCTCCCATGTGCGACGACCCATCCTTCCTCTGACGCTCCTGCTGCTATCCACGCCTCCAATTGCTTCATCTATCAATCTAATTCACCAAATCCAATCCTAACAGTGAAGAGGATGGTGGAGTTGTTGAAATAGAGTAATAGGTGATAGGGGTGATGATAGTAGTGATGGGTTGTGGTTGTTGTGGAGAGTTGGTGGTTTGGTGGCTGTTGCAGGAGTGGTGGTGATGATGGTGGTGCGGCAGGGAAGGAGGTGGTTCTGCAGAGAGGGGGGTGATGGTGGTAGATGGGTTCGATAGAATGGGAGAAGGGGGTTGTTTGGTTAGGTGGTAGGGCTCGGGTGATAGAGTGTTGAGCGAATCCATCTAGTCTTGATGTTTCGTGAGATGGGCCGCGAGATGCGAAGCTGGTAGGTGAATCAGACGGTGATGCGGAGTGAAGCTTGTAGCGACCGCTAGATTTTTTGATACAACGAAATCAACGATGCCAGATGGAGTTAGGTGTTGTAGTGTTAGGCGGAGATATCAAACTTTGATGCACAGCAATGGAGCGACCGTTGGATTCAACTACCATCTAATCTGAAGGCTTGGAATTTCAGCGTTGTGGTGCTTGGCAGAGACTTCAGATTTTGATGCTCTATGCAGGAGCGACCGTCGGATGCTTCTGAGAACTGATCTGATGGCTGAGAACGGAGGCGCTTTTGTGTGTAGAAAATGAGGTTGTGCGCACCATTCTTCGCGGCTTCCTTGCGTAATTTCTCCCGGCTTTTCACTACTTTTCTGCTCTTTTCGCTCCGCGACTCATCCGAACTTTATTTATTACCTAAAAGTGCAAAATTAATTAATAAAAATATTTATTCTTGAAAACAATGAAAATACAGAATATGGGATAAAATATAGAATTAATGCATAAAAGATGAGTTAAATTGCCAACAAAAAGGGATAAATATATACAATATTTGGCACTCATCAATTAATGTTTTTCTGTGGTTGTAGTAATGAAGGTTCAAACTCTCGGATTTGTGAAGGATAATTTTTTTTAGACTTAATAAAAAAATATAAATATATACAATAAAATATTAACAATGGTGAGAGTTACTGGGGCTTAGGATTCGGCCAAATTCATTTCTTAAATGGTTCAGAAATTAATTCTAGGCAATTATAATTCAAAACAAAATGAATATTAACTCTATTCTTTGCCAAAGTAGATTTTATAAAATATTACTTGTATTTCTTAAGCATGACATATCAAAAATCCCTAGGACTAAGCATAAACCATCAAATGAAATCACAAATAATTAATTAAAATCTTAATTCAATTAAAATTGGTGCAAAAAGTAAATATAGAATTAAATAAAATTACCACATAGATGAATTAAGGCTTCCTCCATCGCCCCAGTGTTGGGGTTTAGCTCCTCATATTAATCATAATCTCAAAATACATGTATAAAGCTCAAAAGTTGATTAAAGGGAGTAAAACAATTGAGCAGAAAAATTGCAACAGAAATAACTGTTGCAAAGGCGCTGTTCAACTGTTACAAGAAGAACGATACAAATGTTATGTTGTTGCAAGACCCAAACTACGACCCACACTACGACCCACTACTCTGCGTCGTAAACATTGTTGGGGAACGACTGTCTATGCAAGTCCGTTCTTCGTGTTCTTGGCCTTCATCAATGGCAGCAGCAGCAGAAAATCAACTCGTGATTTCTGCTTCCTGCGCTCTCCTCTCTTCTCCCAACTCTCGACAGCCCCTATACTCGACCCAAATAACCTTTATATACTCACATGCATCATCAAATCCCCCGCAATAACTCGTGAAAATCCTTCTTTACTCGGAATATTTTTTTCCTTATTTCGGAGAATAATTTCCAAAAATAACTTCTTCACGCTCCAAATCTCTTCCAACACGCTCCAAATCATGTTGTAATCACCCAGAGTGTTGCTGGAGCCATCAAACTCGATCGAAACACGTCCATAACTCTCCAAAACTCGTGTTTTTCTCCTCCCTGTACGTGTGTCTCTGTTTTGAGTTCGTGTCTTCCCTAGCCAATTCTAGCCAAATTCGATCGGACCCGACACCCAAAATATCTTCCTTAGGCTTAATCACATCTTCCTGCAAAGTCTCGGCCATTTAATCTCCCTATAACATGTTAAAAAATTCGATCAAACTTCTGCCAGTTCTCATGCATGTTTTCCCGCCAAAATTCAGTTTTTGAAATGAAGAAGATGGTGTCCCCCTATCCAAACTGGGGGTGCGAATAGCAATTGGGGTGGAAATAGTAATTTTGGGGTGGAAATAGTAATTTTTCTGGATTCCTCCGACACATTTCTGGGACGCTTCCGGTGCATTTCTGGGGTGCTTTAGTAATTTTCTCTGGGGTGTAAAACACTGCTTTTTGAGCCCATTTCGCCGCAAGGGCTTATTTCTCTAAAACTTCCTACAAAGACATAAAATAACACAATAAGTACAAAAACGGGCACTAACAGTATATACAAATGAGATATATTAGACACATAAATGCATCTATCAATGACACTAGTAAGCATACCGAGCCTATGCGTCTGATGTTAGGAGCAACCTAGTTCACAAAACGTAATTCATTCGACTGGGTTACACCGTGAGAGCTTATTCATGGTAGCTCATATGGGTAGAATTTGGTAGTCAAGCGCTTCTGTATCCAGTGACAACAGGAATTCCGGGGATAGCAGAGCTTATTGCTATTCTACGGTTGGTGATAATAAAATTTTTACAAGAAATAAACAAGTAATTTTATTAAGTTTATGTTTATTGGCGGCGAATGATTCCCTAATCATCTTTGATTTCTTATTATCTTTTTATTTAACTTTCATCAAACAATCCCCCTTTGTGTTTTCCTTTTATTACAATTTTGCTGATTCAAATAATGTATCAATTAGACAGCTCTTTGTGGGAACGATCCCTATCATCACTATATTACTAGTTAATTAGTGGGAAATATATCGAGTAATTTGTTACACTTACAACACGCATCAAATTTTTGCACCGCTGCCGAGGACCGGTTGTTAATTGATTTGTTATTTGTTTAGATTGTTTTTATTTTTGTTTTTAGATTTTTGTTTTGATTTTCTTTTTCTTGTGAGTGTTTCCTTACGAAAATAACATGTGCGGAGCACAAGATTACACATACAACAGTGGATATAAATATGGATTTCAATCTCATTCATATGACAACTACCAAATGTTTATGGGTGAAAACTATTTCTACTATTTTTGGTAATTTTGGGTGTGTGTGGATGAGACATGAATCTAAACCCTAAGCAAATGCACTGCACGGGAGTGCTTTTGATTCGAGAGATCAATCTATACAATTCTGGCCTAAACCAAGAAATGGCAATTCCAGACTTGCTTCGGTCACAAAGTGAAGGAGATGGGGTTGATATTAGGGAGGGAAGCGAAGAAGGTGTTGAGATTATGAAGGTGTTGGCTGTTTATGACTTGTATCAGAAAGCTGAACTGGCTTGCAAAATGTAAGCTATCAGTTCTGGGGTTTTCTGGATATGAATGACAACACTTGGTTTTTCTGTGCTTGTCTCTTTTTTGTGTTGTCTGGAAAATAGGTGAATGACCTATTTATACAAGTCATTGAGCGCAACCCTCATCTCGTAGGAAGTGGAGTGATGGAGTAGGGGTCGTGTAGAAGTGGTAATTGTTACACGATCACGTCTTTGCCCATTTCTTCCATCACCGCTAACCGTTCCATGCCTCCTGACACATTCTTGTAATGGCACGTTGCACGCTGCATGCTGTAAACCGTCAGACCAGTACCCCAATAAGTATCCCCCAGTTTGTGACATGCTTGATGTCTCAAATGAGTGGATCGTGAGACTCATAGAAAGTAACATACGGTGCTAGGTTATATAACTGAGTTATTTGGGAAATTGATATTTATGAAATATCGTGCATGTTATGCATCGCAAACAATCAACATGTATGAAACATCGATGTTTTAAAGCTTGACCGAATAAGTCGCGGATCAAGCGTCTTAAAATAGCATCACTTCCAACCATCTTCAAGTGATCGTTTGGAGGCTGCATGGGCTAGATATCTCCTGGTAGATCACTCCCTGTGGAAGAGGGGCGGACGATGATCATCGATATGCCTCACTGGTCGTCTAGCTTTCAACCTAGGTTGTCCGACCAAGCTAGCGAAGTTGGACGGACGAGATGGTTTAAGACCCTCATCTGCGACCGTTGATGGATTTTAGAGTTTTAGGAGGTGCGCGAGCATCACTCCTATGCTTGACCGAATTCGGGCTTGGGTGCAAGTCTTGGTGGGGCCGACCAGGCATGCGTGTAGACGGCCTGCCGGTGTATATGCCCATTCCTATTTGTCTCATGGAGGTGCGATCTAGGACACTCAATTTGATCGGCAAAGGTGAGTGGTCGTGATCGGTTTGCGGCAGAAATCGATTGCCGCAAAGGATTTGAAAGCTGCTCGGTACACAACTTTTGGGCGTGCGTTTCGAGGTCGTCGAGTCCTAGTCTGCCTAGGCCGACCATCTCTACGCAAAGGTGGGCCCACAATGATCATGTTGACATGCTTAGGACCTTTTAAGTCTATATCTACACCCTCCATCCAAGATTGCGAAGATGGATGGTCGTGATCGAACTGCGACAGTTATGCAGCGCCGCAAACCCTAATTAGGGTTTTGAAAACAGTACGTACAAACGATTTTGGCCAAACGGTTTGGCAAGTTATGCTTCTCTTTTGGAGGAACCGATCATGTGGGGCCCACGTTGGGCCGACGGTGAACGTGTGTGCACTTCTCTAATGGTCTTAGGCGCAATCTAAGCCATCCAAACATGCTGGAGAAGTTGGATGGTTGTGATTGTTTTAAGACGCTAGTGGAATTTCCGCGACCCTTTAAGCATCACGCCAGCCTCTCTTCGAGCAAACGTTTTTTGCTCTATGGCTAGGCTGTGAGAGAGTCGGTCAGGTAGGTGAAAAGTAGGCCCGCCAATTTGCATGCCAGCACTTCACTGATCGATCGCGGGACGATCCAAGCCGTCTAACTAGGCTGGTGAAGTTGGACGGTCGTGATTTCTTTTGAGTCTGTCTTTGACAGCCTTGCTCGTACGAGCTCTTCCGAGCCTCTCCATACCAGCTCAACCATCCTACTTCAGGCTGGCGTTCGGTGATTGTTTTAGGGCATAACATGTGTTCGACCGGCCAGGGTATAAACAGGCCCGCTGGTGGTCATTGCGGTGATCGCCTGCTCCTGCTAGCGTTCGTCTAGGCTAGTTAAATTATGTGTCCAACTTGCGTGGACGTGATCGTTTCTGAGACTGACACGGACAATCCTGATTTCCTTTAAGGGATTAAACATGCTCGATCAGGCTAATATAAGCATGCTGATACGAGATTCTCTTTGTCAGAGAACGGTATGGCCTGTATGGGTATTTCGTGCATGCCTCATTATTGACACTTGAAGATTCGTGTTACTCTGCTGAGGGTACACACTCAGTCGTCATGTCGTGCCAATAATGAGAGTTATGCTGAGAACAACACATGAAATACAAGGAAACTCATGCATTAATTGATAATGCTATAAATTCACAGAATATTTGGGATGATTGCTACATGCACCATTCTGGGTGACTTTTATGTATTTATTGAATTGCTTCAAGTAAATAAAGCGAGAGGTTTTCTGCGTTCATCGTTTATCAAATGGATTTATCCTTTGCAGGATGTCAGCATATTATCTTTGGTTTTACAATTTTAGCCCTGAACTAAAATCCACCATCAACACCAAACATCCTACGGGTATAATCAAAACCAATCAATATCATACGGAACCTTATGGATACTCTCATACATGTCAATAACCTTATGACGGACATATAAGTGAACAAACACGAGGATGGAAGGATATTTATGCTTCTGATCAATTGTTTTCTAGTAATGTGAAGATGACAGAGAGTTTGGAACTAAAAAGTGTTGGGTGCAATAATCAAAAACAAGGAAAAAATCAAATAAGCAAAAGTTATTGATACTTAGCTCCTTTATAATGGAAGTGATCGATTTGATGAAACGGACGAGCTCCCCAGATCTCCGCAACAACAACAAGGAAAAACTTTGGAAATACAGAGTGAGTCACGTGTTCAACACATTACCCTTAAGACATTAGCGCCCGGCTACACTCAAGAGTGATGTTATAGCCCTCATAGGACGAATATCTCCAGGATAAAACACCATACTACACCTACTACTAGCATATGTAGTAGATGCTCAACTTGAGCTTGGCAACTCTGAAAAAACCCTTAAGGAAAATCGCGAACGCATAAGAAAACAATATTAAATATTTTCCCTTGGGGTTCCCTCTAAAATATAGAGAAACCCCTTTCCCATGGATTTTATAAAAGTAGTGAATTTGTTTATATAATTGACAAATACAACTTAAGAAGAGGAACTCCCCGATGTGCGACTAAAAATCTTATATAGTCTCTTAAAACAACTAAAAATCTTATGAGTCGTAGTCTTGATGAGCCTAGCATAATGGACGAATGTGGTATGCTCTGAGACTCATGAATTGAGCATAAGGTGTCTACTGGGACAAGATAATGCATAGACATCGAGTCTGATGAATTGTGATGAATTATGGTGCATTTTACCAGTTGAGGCAATAATGGTGTTCTGATAATTTGGATCAACGAGCGTCCAATGAGATTGCTCGGTCATGGACTTATTCTGGTACGTTGAGCATTTGACAGGAAATTAGATATTGCTGAATTATGAGTTATGTAGAGTGCTCATTCCTGATCTACTATGTCACGAATTGTCGAATGACAAAGTAGAGATTGGAGTATTAATGAATATTATGGGCAAAACAAGAACTTGGAAGACTAAAAGGACAAAATGGTCATTTTAGGAGAAGTGTTATTAAAATAGATCAAGTTCTTGCAGGGACGAGGAATTAGGTGCTGGTTCTAATGGCAGAGTTGATGATGATGTTGTGATCGGTGATAGATGGTGTAACTCGTAATATCTCCGTTTGAGTACGTTACACCATTTATAACAATAGATGTAATACGCAAGCCCCTCCTTTTGAGACTGGATGATGATTACAGATGGTGACACAGTTGAAGATGAAGAACGAGTGGTTGTGAATGATGCTGCAAACAAATGGACGTTATGGTAAAGGGGAACTCAAGCTCAAGTTGGTGTGGGACATTACAAAGCTTGAAGCCGTTAGAACAAGCTCAAGCTAGAAATAACAGGGATCACTGCCGGTGAATGAATAGGAGTAGAAGAAGCCTGTGATGGTGAGGGAAACTGGTTGTATACGATTAAGAGGTTTTGCACGTGCTGAATGAAGTTTGATTGAGTAGTTCGAAGTTGATCAAGATACGGAACTGAGAGTGGCTTGGTCTCAGGCAGAGTTTTGCAACCGAGAAACCGGCTATAAAGAAGAACCGACTGTCATTGATCATAGTCTTGAACAGATAGGATTGAGCAATGATTTTTAGGATAAACAACGAATCATTTTGACAGGTTTATGGAGGTTGGGTCATCGTTGGACTTGAATATTTGGACGAGAATTCAGCTTGCTGCCGGCGGAAGAGTTTGAGATGAACATGGAACAAAGAGCGAGAATTATCTCTTGGAGAATTATTCTCACGCGTAAAAGAGGAAAGTGGGAATTGAGTATAAACCGGATCATCAAAGCTAGATGTACACACAGGGTTAGTACAAGACACATTGGTTCACATGGGCCCACGGATGCTCACACCAGTAGCAAGATGTGTACACCTTGCTATCTCTGTCACACAGAATCAGAAGCACCAAAAAAAAATCTGAAAACTCTGTTGACCGACTACCAATCTTTATCTAACTAGATTTTCATGCGGAGTAGGTTTAGGGTGAAGGCTATATATAGCCATGTGCAGCCGAGCTTCAATTACAGTTTTGGAGACAAAAATACGGAAAATTAGAGGGGAGAAAGGTTCTTTATTTCATATTTTAGGATCTATCCTGAAAAAATGGGAGTACAACAACCTCACCCAATATTTCGCTTAGCAATCTGTATGGACTAACTCCAGTATATTTTTAAGAGAATCAACTAGACAGTCAGACTTAATCTTAATAAAAAGTACATCAAAGAGATATATCTCAATTTCTCGATTCAATCCTCACTCAAACAAATAGAAATTTACGAGCCTGATTGAACGACAAGATAAATCACTTGAACGGTACCAAATACCATTGTTTAAGGATCAACCAATTTCAATCAACAATCAAAGGTTGGATTTACCAATTGATCGATTCAACGCACAACCTGTGATATTTCAATTATATAAAAAAATATAATGCGAAAAAGAAATAACACAGACATCAGAAGTTTTGTTAACGAGGAAACCGCAAATGCAGAAAAACCCCGAGACCTAGTCCAGATTGAACACACACTGTATTAAGCCGCTACAGACACTAGCCTACTACAAACTAACTTTGGTCTGGACTGTAGTTGAACCTCAATCAAACTCACACTGATCCAAGGTACAGTTGCGCTCCTTACGTCTCTGATCCCAGCAGGATACTGCGCACTTGATTCCCTTAGCTGATCTCACCCACAACTAAGAGTTGCTACGACCCAAAGTCGAAGACTTTAATAAACAAATCTGTCTCACACAGAAAAGTCTACAGGAATAGATAAATCTGTCTCCCACAAAAATACCTACGAGTTTTGTTCCGTCTTTTAATAAATCAAGGTGAACAGGCTCCAATTGATATACCGGACTTATATTCCCGAAGAACAGCCTAGAAATATCAATCACCTCACAATAATCTTAATCGACTAGCGGAAAAAGATACTGTGGAATCACAAACGATGAGACGAAGATGTTTGTGACTACTTTTCTATCTTGCCTATCAGAGAAACTAATCTCAATCCAATCTTACGATTGCACTCAATCACGATAGAAACAGCAAGATCAGATCACGCAACTACATAGAAAATAATTGGGTATGGCTTCACAATCCCAATGAAGTCTTCAAGTCGTTAACCTACAGGGTCTCAGTAGAAACCTAAGGTTAAAGGAGAATCGACTCTAGCTTATACAACTAGTATCACACGGGAGGTGCGGGGATTAGGTTTCCCAGTTGCTAGAGTTCTCCTTTATATAGTCACCAAATCAGGGTTTGCAATCTAGGTTACCTTGGTAACAAAGCATTCAATATTCACTGTTAGATGAAAATATGATTAGATTCAAGTTAATATATTTCAACCCATGGATCGAACTTAGCTTGTTATACACAAATGAAATGCACGTTCATTTAGGTTTGTGTAACCGTACCTAAACGTGTACACCTAGTTGGTTCAACAGTAGTTAACCAATGGTTATCCATATGAGCACTTTCGTATCAACCTTATTCATCTTCACCATAACTAGTTCAAATGACTCAAATGAACTAGTTAGAGAGTTGTTCAATTTCTTAGATCTCATAGAAGTATATAAGACACAATCGAAACAAAAACGATTTTGATTCACTAGAATCGATTCATGAACATTATATCCACGGTTTGCAAATATGCATTCCTTAGTTTATATATGTCTCAGTTCACGAATAAACCGTTTTTAGAAAATAACTCTCTCAAGTATGCATACCAGTACGCATACTTAAGTACCCGGATTGAGTTTTTTTTCAGTTCACAAACTCCAGCAGAAATTCACGGGATGTGAACTTCCGGCAGTACGCGTACGGGTACGCGGACTTAGCTTCCGGACATCCTGAACCAGTAAAGTATGCATACTTTAGTTCAAGGATTTTGGACTTACACAAGTATGAGTTCACATATAATGTTTATACCCATTCAAGGTTATATATTCTAAACTCTCATTTCAATCATTGAAACATTCTTAGAGGATGTTAAATAGAGGTTATTCACACACTATTTTTCATCAAAACGATTTTCAAGATATGAAATAATCAACATGACTTTCATCACTTGTAAATATGTACTTGGAAAAAGCGAAAGCTTACCAACACATATTTCGAGAAATAGATAAGCGAGATAGACTCGACTCGAAACAGAAAATGTGTATAATCGAAGTCTATATAGCAATACCACTTTTGTCTCAAGATAGGAGATAGAGTAGATAGACTTTTGAGTGATAGATAAGTTCAAGTCTCCACATACCTTTTAGTCGATGAAGTTCCACCAGTTCCTTGAGTAGTTCTTCGTCTTTGCATGATGAACGCCATGGAGCCTAGAGATCAAGTACACTTTCTATCCTAGTCCGAGACTTAGCTATAAGTAGAGTATAAATCAAGACTTATAGTTTTGGAAACTAAACTTGACAAACAAGCTTGAGATAGCAATGCTTGCAAATTCGGCCGAGCAGTGCTCTAACATACCCCTTTAGGTGGGAACCAAAATATTTTCTTCTTCTTCTTCTTTTATATATATTTTTATGGGTTTTAGTAAATCCATATGTAGCTAGATTTCACTGATTAAGGATGATTTCAAAGTCCCGAGTAATGGAACTTTAGTTCTTTTCACAAGTTTATTTTGAGTTTAATTTTCTTGTCGATTGTCTCTATCGTTTTTAGTGTCTAAGATTATTATTGGGTTATTTCAATTAGCCATTTGAATATACCTAAGAATCATTCTTCTACAAGTATCAGGATTGGTGATACGTGTAATTTTCAATCAATTCTTTACACAAATAGTACATCGCAAAAGCTGACATAGGGATTCTATTAAGCAATTGTGTATATAGATGACTGATTAATGTTTTTCTGTGGTTGTAGTAATGAAGGTTCAAACTCTCGGATTTGTGAAGGATAATTTTTTTTAGACTTAATAAAAAAATATAAATATATACAATAAAATATTAACAATGGTGAGAGTTACTAGGGCTTAGGATTCGGCCAAATTCATTTCTTAAATGGTTCAGAAATTAATTCTAGGCAATTATAATTCAAAACAAAATGAATATTAACTCTATTCTTTGCCAAAGTAGATTTTATAAAATATTACTTGTATTTCTTAAGCATGACATATCAAAAATCCCTAGGACTAAGCATAAACCATCAAATGAAATCACAAATAATTAATTAAAATCTTAATTCAATTAAAATTGGTGCAAAAAGTAAATATAGAATTAAATAAAATTACCACATAGATGAATTAAGGCTTCCTCCATCGCCCCAGTGTTGGGGTTTAGCTCCTCATATTAATCATAATCTCAAAATACATGTATAAAGCTCAAAAGTTGATTAAAGGGAGTAAAACAATTGAGCAGAAAAATTGCAACAGAAATAACTGTTGCAAAGGCGCTGTTCAACTGTTACAAGAAGAACGATACAAATGTTATGTTGTTGCAAGACCCAAACTACGACCCACACTACGACCCACTACTCTGCGTCGTAAACATTGTTGGGGAACGACTGTCTATGCAAGTCCGTTCTTCGTGTTCTTGGCCTTCATCAATGGCAGCAGCAGCAGAAAATCAACTCGTGATTTCTGCTTCCTGCGCTCTCCTCTCTTCTCCCAACTCTCGACAGCCCCTATACTCGACCCAAATAACCTTTATATACTCACATGCATCATCAAATCCCCCGCAATAACTCGTGAAAATCCTTCTTTACTCGGAATATTTTTTTCCTTATTTCGGAGAATAATTTCCAAAAATAACTTCTTCACGCTCCAAATCTCTTCCAACACGCTCCAAATCATGTTGTAATCACCCAGAGTGTTGCTGGAGCCATCAAACTCGATCGAAACACGTCCATAACTCTCCAAAACTCGTGTTTTTCTCCTCCCTGTACGTGTGTCTCTGTTTTGAGTTCGTGTCTTCCCTAGCCAATTCTAGCCAAATTCGATCGAACCCGACACCCAAAATATCTTCCTTAGGCTTAATCACATCTTCCTGCAAAGTCTCGGCCATTTAATCTCCCTATAACATGTTAAAAAATTCGATCAAACTTCTGCCAGTTCTCATGCATGTTTTCCCGCCAAAATTCAGTTTTTGAAATGAAGAAGATGGTGTCCCCCTATCCAAACTGGGGGTGCGAATAGCAATTGGGGTGGAAATAGTAATTTTGGGGTGGAAATAGTAATTTTTCTGGATTCCTCCGACACATTTCTGGGACGCTTCCGGTGCATTTCTGGGGTGCTTTAGTAATTTTCTCTGGGGTGTAAAACACTGCTTTTTGAGCCCATTTCGCCGCAAGGGCTTATTTCTCTAAAACTTCCTACAAAGACATAAAATAACACAATAAGTACAAAAACGGGCACTAACAGTATATACAAATGAGATATATTAGACACATAAATGCGTCTATCAATGACACTAGTAAGCATACCGAGCCTATGCGTCTGATGTTAGGAGAAACCTAGTTCACAAAACGTAATTCATTCGACTGGGTTACACCGTGAGAGCTTATTCATGGTAGCTCATATGGGTAGAATTTGGTAGTCAAGCGCTTCTGTATCCAGTGACAACAGGAATTCCGGGGATAGCAGAGCTTATTGCTATTCTACGGTTGGTGATAATAAAATTTTTACAAGAAATAAACAAGTAATTTTATTAAGTTTATGTTTATTGGCGGCGAAT
Organism: Papaver somniferum; assembly: GCF_003573695.1. Lineage (NCBI taxonomy): Eukaryota > Viridiplantae > Streptophyta > Magnoliopsida > Ranunculales > Papaveraceae > Papaver > Papaver somniferum. The sequence goes on from NW_020649860.1 coordinate 3,685,458, forward strand.
GATTCCCTAATCATCTTTGATTTCTTATTATCTTTTTATTTAACTTTCATCAAACAATCCCCCTTTGTGTTTTCCTTTTATTACAATTTTGCTGATTCAAATAATGTATCAATTAGACAGCTCTTTGTGGGAACGATCCCTATCATCACTATATTACTAGTTAATTAGTGGGAAATATATCGAGTAATTTGTTACACTTACAACACGCATCAAATTTTTGCACCGCTGCCGAGGACCGGTTGTTAATTGATTTGTTATTTGTTTAGATTGTTTTTATTTTTGTTTTTAGATTTTTGTTTTGATTTTCTTTTTCTTGTGAGTGTTTCCTTACGAAAATAACATGTGCGGAGCACAAGATTACACATACAACAGTGGATATAAATATGGATTTCAATCTCATTCATATGACAACTACCAAATGTTTATGGGTGAAAACTATTTTTGGTAATTTTGGGTGTGTGTGGATGAGACATGAATCTAAACCCTAAACAAATGCACTGCACGGGAGTGCTTTTGATTCGAGAGATCAATCTATACAATTCTGGCCTAAACCAAGAAATGGCAATTCCAGACTTGCTTCGGTCACAAAGTGAAGGAGATGGGGTTGATATTAGGGAGGGAAGCGAAGAAGGTGTTGAGATTATGAAGGTGTTGGCTGTTTATGACTTGTATCAGAAAGCTGAACTGGCTTGCAAAATGTAAGCTATCAGTTCTGGGGTTTTCTGGATATGAATGACAACACTTGGTTTTTCTGTGCTTGTCTCTTTTTTGTGTTGTCTGGAAAATAGGTGAATGACCTATTTATACAAGTCATTGAGCGCAACCCTCATCTCGTAGGAAGTGGAGTGATGGAGTAGGGGTCGTGTATAAGTGGTAATTGTTACACGATCACGTCTTTGCCCATTTCTTCCATCACCGCTAACCGTCCATGCCTCCTGACACATTCTTGTAATGGCACGTTGCACGCTGCATGCTGTAAACCGTCAGACCAATACCCCAATAAGTATCCCCCAGTTTGTGACATGCTTGATGTCTCAAATGAGTGGATCGTGAGACCCATAGGAAGTAACATACGGTGCTAGGTTATATAACTGAGTTATTTGGGAAATTGATATTTATGAAATATCGTGCATGTTATGCATCGCAAACAATCAACATGTATGAAACATCGATGTTTTAAAGCTTGACCGAATAAGTCGCGGATCAAGCGTCTTAAAATAGCATCACTTCCAACCATCTTCAAGTGATCGTTTGGAGGCTGCATGGGCTAGCTATCTCCTGGTAGATCACTCCCTGTGGAAGAGGGGCGGACGATGATCATCGATATGCCTCACTGGTCGTCTAGCTTTCAACCTAGGTTGTCCGACCAAGCTAGCGAAGTTGGACGGACGAGATGGTTTAAGACCCTCATCTGCGACCGTTGATGGATTTTAGAGTTTTAGGAGGTGCGCGAGCATCACTCCTATGCTTGACCGAATTCGGGCTTGGGTGCAAGTCTTGGTGGGGCCGACCAGGCATGCGTGTAGACGGCCTGCCGGTGTATATGCCCATTCCTATTTGTCTCATGGAGGTGCGATCTAGGACACTCAATTTGATCGGCAAAGGTGAGTGGTCGTGATCGGTTTGCGGCAGAAATCGATTGCCGCAAAGGATTTGAAAGCTGCTCGGTACACAACTTTTGGGCGTGCGTTTCGAGGTCGTCGAGTCCTAGTCTGCCTAGGCCGACCAGCTCTACGCAAAGGTGGGCCCACAATGATCATGTTGACATGCTTAGGACCTTTTAAGTCTATATCTACACCCTCCATCCAAGATTGCGAAGATGGATGGTCGTGATCGAACTGCGACAGTTATGCAGCGCCGCAAACCCTAATTAGGGTTTTGAAAACAGTACGTACAAACGATTTTGGCCAAACGGTTTGGCAAGTTATGCTTCTCTTTTGGAGGAACCGATCATGTGGGGCCCACGTTGGGCCGACGGTGAACGTGTGTGCACTTCTCTAATGGTCTTAGGCGCAATCTAAGCCATCCAAACATGCTGGAGAAGTTGGATGGTTGTGATTGTTTTAAGACGCTAGTGGAATTTCCGCGACCCTTTAAGCATCACGCCAGCCTCTCTTCGAGCAAACGTTTTTTGCTCTATGGCTAGGCTGTGAGAGAGTCGGTCAGGTAGGTGAAAAGTAGGCCCGCCAATTTGCATGCCAGCACTTCACTGATCGATCGCGGGACGATCCAAGCCGTCTAACTAGGCTGGTGAAGTTGGACGGTCGTGATTTCTTTTGAGTCTGTCTTTGACAGCCTTGCTCGTACGAGCTCTTCCGAGCCTCTCCATACCAGCTCAACCATCCTACTTCAGGCTGGCGTTCGGTGATTGTTTTAGGGTATAACATGTGTTCGACCGGCCAGGGTATAAACAGGCCCGCTGGTGGTCATTGCGGTGATCGCCTGCTCCTGCTAGCGTTCGTCTAGGCTAGTTAAATTATGTGTCCAACTTGCATGGCCGTGATCGTTTCTGAGACTGACACGGACAATCCTGATTTCCTTTAAGGGATTAAACATGCTCGATCAGGCTAATATAAGCATGCTGATACGAGATTCTCTTTGTCAGAGAACGGTATGGCCTGTATGGGTATTTCGTGCATGCCTCATTATTGACACTTGAAGATTCGTATTACTCTGCTGAGGGTACACACTCAGTCGTCATGTCGTGCCAATAATGAGAGTTATGCTGAGAACAACACAGGAAATACAAGGAAACTCATGCATTAATTGATAATGCTATAAATTCACAGAATATTTGGGATGATTGCTACATGCACCATTCTGGGTGACTTTTATGTATTTATTGAATTACTTCAAGTAAATAAAGCGAGAGGTTTTCTGCGTTCATCGTTTATCAAATGGATTTATCCTTTGCAGGATGTCAGCATATTATCTTTGGTTTTACAATTTTAGCCCTGAACTAAAATCCACCATCAACACCAAACATCCTACGGGTATAATCAAAACCAATCAATATCATACGGAACCTTATGGATACTCTCATACATGTCAATAACCTTATGACGGACATATAAGTGAACAAACACGAGGATGGAAGGATATTTATGCTTCTGATCAATTGTTTTCTAGTAATGTGAAGATGACAGAGAGTTTGGAACTAAAAAGTGTTGGGTGCAATAATCAAAAACAAGGAAAAAATCAAATAAGCAAAAGTTATTGATACTTAGCTCCTTTATAATGGAAGTGATCGATTTGATGAAACGGACGAGCTCCCCAGATCTCCGCAACAACAACAAGAAAAAACTTTGGAAATACAGAGTGAGTCACGTGTTCAACACATTACCCTTAAGACATTAGCGCCCGGCTACACTCAAGAGTGATGTTATAGCCCTCACAGGACGAATATCTCCAGGATAAAACACCATACTACACCTACTACTAGCATATGTAGTAGATGCTCAACTTGAGCTTGGCAACTCTGAAAAAACCCTTAAGGAAAATCGCGAACGCATAAGAAAACAATATTAAATATTTTCCCTTGGGGTTCCCTCTAAAATATAGAGAAACCCCTTTCCCATGGATTTTATAAAAGTAGTGAATTTGTTTATATAATTGACAAATACAACTTAAGAAGAGGAACTCCCCGATGTGCGACTAAAAATCTTATATAGTCTCTTAAAACAACTAAAAAGTGAAAACTCCACGGTATGGGACTAATAAGTTTATCATTCAAAAAAGAAAATGATAAATTATATTTTTCTATTAAAACTTTAAAAGTTATATTTTATTAGTCGTTTTCCAACAATCCCCCACATGAATGAAAACTCAATAAAACACAAAAACATCTTGATAAATCAACAACCAATCTCACGACCCGAACTGACTGAAAAAACAGACAGATCGTGCATGTTGAATTCATACTATCCATTTTAACGTCATCTCCCTCACACAACAGTGTGTTGACCCCAGGGTCATACTATGGATTGCAAAAATCATATAGTATAGAGATCTTTCATCTTTAGTTCCTCACAAGTGAGACTAAAGGTTCCTTTCACCAAAGTGAAAAAGCATGAACTAGTGAACCCTTAGTAACCCTTAGGTCGTAAGCTCCAGTAATACCAAAATCATCAAAACGAAAATCACATAAAAAGCGCAGGAAATACCATTTTTAGGCAGAGGTGTCCATGAGGTCTTAAACCTTTGCTTAGTGAGATATTACTGGAATCACTTGCTAGAGACAGTGAACTATGTCTTGAACTGCTAGCGTTTGATGTAATTCGCGATAACAACCACGGATGATAGCTCCAAGGTTGCTGCCAAGCTCGTGCGGTTTTGTCCAATTTGGCCCTGGACATATCCTGTTTCTCAGAATGCTCTAGAGAATCAAAGCTCATATTCTCATAGGAAGCGGCCCCACTTCCTCATTCAGATAGGTGAGTTTCCATAAAGAGTGTTACTGCTACATCTCACTTCAACCTTAAATTGAAACTATAGAACTCATTAAGACTTGTTATAAGTCATCCTTCACATGCAGTCACACTATCACGTCTACACCATAGAGAAGGGACAAAGAATGAAATTCTATGATAGTGTTTACCTTTACCCACCACAAATTAGTTGTATCATTCGAAACCTTGATCTTGGGATCTCCAGTCAGCAAGGTTGAGTGTCCTTCATGGGAAGTTTAATTTATGAGCTTAAGCCCCATCCCCTAGATGCATTTCTAACTATCTCTTTGGATATACCTTTCGTCAAAGGTTACGCGATATTCTCCTTGGACTTTATCCAATCAATGGAAATAGCGCCGATTGAGATTAATTATTTTTAGCTTTAGCTATTATAGCTTGGCTAACACAATGTATAGATATAGCTGGCACAAGCATATGCCAGAGAGGAATGTCTTCTAAAAAGCATCTTAGGCACTCGGCCCCATCTCGTATTTTATCTAACGCAATACTCTCGAATTCCATAAAGAATTACTCTCGAATTCCATAATGAATTGAGCAATATATGTATGTTTGGAAATCTTCCAAAAACAAACCCTCTTGCTAGAGTGAAAACATATCTCACTCGTAGACTTAGACTCCTCTGAGTCAACTATCCAGTTTGCATCAAAAAGTCCCTCAAGGATAACAAGATACCTTTCATAAATCAAACAAAAGGTAATAGAGTATTTTAGGTACCATAATACTCTACTAAGTGCATCCCAATACTCTTGCTCTGGACTATAAGTATATCTACTTAACATACTTACAATATAGGAAATGTTTGGACTCTTACAGTTCATTAAATTCATCAAACATCCTATAACTCTTGAGAATTCAAGTTAAGATACTCCATTACCCTTATTTTTCTAGAGTCTACAAGAATAATCGTATGGAGTACACGCAGGCTTACAATCAGACTGATTGTATCTCATAAGCACAAATTCAACATAATGAGAACGACTAAGACTATAAACGTTTGATTATCTTCTAATCCTCATCCCTAAGATTACATCAAAAGGGTATAAGTTTTTCAAGTCAACGTTCTCATTCAGTACATGTTTTTAGTGGAATTAATCACATCTATGTTTGTATCAAGTATAAGCATATGATAAACATACAAGCATACAATCACACAGGCATCCTGAACAAGTTACTTGTAAATATACCTGTCAGATTCATTAACTTAAATCCACTACATATTATCACATGATCAAATTTTCCATGTCACTGTTTACATGCTTATTTGAAAACCATACAAAGATTTGTTCAACTTACAACTTTGTCTTCATAATATTTCACTACAAAGTCCTCAGGTTGGTCTATGTAAATTTCTTTATCTAATTCACGGTTTTAAAGAAGATGTCTTAACATCCATCTGATGTATCTCCAAGTTTTTTATGGAAACATATATCAATTAGAATCTCAACAGAAGTAATTCTCGTCACAAGTGAATAAGAATCAAGGAAATACACCTTCTTTTAATTTACAACCTTTAGCTACCAACTTAGCCTAATAGTTTTCCACATTTCCATTTACCTAACGTTTCCTCTTAAAGACTCATTTACATCCCATGGTCTTACTCCCTGGAGGTAAACTAGCAAGCTCCCAAGTCTGGTTTTGACGGACTGAGTCCATTTCACTAAATGAAGCTTCTTACCAGAATGGGGTTTTAGTAGATGTCAAGGATTATTTACAAGTCTGGGGCTTAGACTAAGCTAGGCATGTTATGAAGTCAGGTCTATAAGAACTCTCAGTTCTAATCCTTTTAATTCTTCTAGGATCAACGCTACTTCATCTTCTTCCGAAGGTACATTCTGACTAGTTGAAAGACATCTAGGGGATCAACAACACATCCCTAAGAAGAGACAGGTTTCAAAATAAACATGTTCAAAGAACTCAACATCCCTAGACTCCATTAAAATATTCACACCAATGTCAGAAAAACATAACTCACAACCAAAAACTATGCAATAGGATACTCAGGATATCTTACCTAAACACCCCCATACTTTGACGTATGCATAAGAAGGTTTTCTATCTTTCCATAAATCATATGGAGTTTCATCTTATCCTTAAAAGGGTACTCTTTTCAGGTTGTACTAGTTAAGAGGACTTCCTCCCCCCACAAGGCCGCAGGTAATCCTGAAATTATCATCTCCTTAAGGATACGGATGTTATGTTCAAGGCTTCTAATTGGTTTTCAACTTCAAGTTTATACATCTTAAGGCTTCTAAGGCATCATCCTTATCCCTAAGAAAGTATACAAGATAGTACCTTGTACAATCATCTACGGAAGTTATAAACCATCTTTTACCACAGTGGTTTTGGGTTGAACTCATGTCAACTAGGCCTAACTGAATTAATTCTAAAGGCTTATAATTACTCTGAACATTTTTGCTAAAAGGTTTTATAGCATATTTTGATTCTTCAAAGATTTCACTTTTGTGTTCAAAAATCCAAACTAAATTTGGGTACGCAACCTATACTAGCAAGTTAAGCATTGACTTATAAGTTTACGGTTCCAAGTCTACCACGTAAAACAATCAATCACACAAAGAAAGCACAAGAATCAACTATGTTCACTTCATAAGTTTTTCCGTTAAGCTTATATAGACCCAAAGCCCTATAACTCTTGTCTAAAAAATCACTGCCTAGTTACAAAAAGTTTTCCAGATTCAATTAAAAACTTAAATATTTTACCATCCACAACAGAACAAGATACAAGATTCTTGCATATGCTCGGAACATGAAAACTTCATTCAATGTGAGAATATTACAGATATGAGCTTCTGCTCGACCTTTTCCTTTTATGAAACCTCTGTTGCAGATGAGTTACTCAAAAAGAGTATCTCGACATCCCCTATCCTCTGATAGGAGGTGAACATGTCTCTGTTTCAACAAACATTCTTGCTTAGTGGCTCCAGAGTCCACCTCAGTCTCTCACATTGGTTATTTAAAATAACTTCCAACATCATGCCACTGAACTCGTTCTATTTTGTTTCAACTAAATTAACATTAACTTCCTACTTATTAAGGTTTTTATGTTGTCTACACTTTACTGACGTATGGCCAGGAATTTTACGAACATAACAATCACCCTTAATTAAAGTAATGCCAAATTCAGGTTTACGAAACATACCTTTCTTATGAAGATTATGCTTAGATTCGTATTTGATGTTCTCGCCTTTGTTAGTTTTGGAAGACTTGTGTTCATCCACATGCGCCTGTTAGCCATGTCCCTTTCCAGTTTCATCACAATCTTCGTTTATACTCTGACTAGGCCAATCACCTAATACACCACATCTCACAAACCTTAGTTCTGAATCGGAAAATAAAATATGAGTTTTGAAGATAACATCTAGATCTGCAAACTTCGTTTGAATCACCATTTCAAAAAAACTCATGGTTACCCCATAAAAACTACTTTAGTTAACAACAAATTTCTGCCCAACAGAATTTTTCAGGAATGTTTCTCTGATTTGTAAAATATCAAAAAAATACTTTTACAACTCCAAAAATTCTGAAACCTTACGTGGGTAACTATCAGGATGTCTACTACGTTGTGTCAATAGGGTTCATCAAAATTCCTTCTAGGTTGAGAGATAAATTCGAAAATGTACAGCTGACCAAAATTCATTTTTTGTTTTTCACTTCACAATTAACATCCATGATTATTACAAGTTATAAGGTCTTAAGATTGTTGGGTGCAATAATCAAAAAAAAGGAAAAAAATCAAATAAGCAAAAGTTACTGATACTTAGCTCCTTTATAATGGAAGTGATCGATTTGATGAAACGGACGAGCTCCCCAGATCTCCGCAATAACAACAAGGAAAAACTTTGGGAAAACAGAGTGAGTCACGTGTTCAATACGTTGCCATTAAGACATTAGCGCCCGGCTAAACTCAAGAGTAATACTATATCCCTCAAAGGACGGATATCTCTAGGATAAAACACCCTACTACACCTACTACTAGCATATGTCGTAGATGCTCAACTTGAGCTTGGAAACTCCGAAAAAACCCTTAAGGAAAATTGCGAACGCATAAGAAAACAATATAAAATATTTTTCCTTAGGGGTCCCTCTAAAATATAGAACAACCCCTTTCCCATGGATCTTACAAAAGTAGTGAATTTGTTTATACAATTGACAAATACAACTTAAGAAGAGGAACTCCCCGATGTGAGACTAAAAATCTTATACAGTCTCTTAAAACAACTAAAAAGTGGAAACTCCACGGTGTGGGACTAATAAGTTTTTCATTCACAAAAGAAAAAATAAATTATAATTTTTTATTAAAACTTTAAAAATCATATTTTATTAGTCGTTTTCCAACAAAAAGCTATGATACTGAATCCAAACTTACTCCTCTTTATCGTGTTTTTCCTACACTCTTTCCAAAAGTGGAGATTGTGCATAACGGTGGTGTAAGGACCCTCAAGCTCGTCAACGCTATTAGACCGGTCAATGACGAATTAGCCGACAATAACTCGTTAGTTTGACACGAACGTTAATAAATATAAATTAACCTAAAAACGATTTAGATACGAAACTAGTACCGTTGAATAGATCTCGAAAAGTTATGCGAATTGGACTACTCGAATGCGTCATTTGGATACCGGACGAAGAAGATATCATCAGATTAGTTGAAGGGAAAATTAGTCATTTTGTGGTTTAGCCGCCTGGCTGCCCTTATCATTTGGACGGGTGCCCTTAGCAATCCTAGTTGGCCTTATCAACTCAATCGAGAGGATAAGTTCTCATTTATTCTTATTCTTATTCTTTCTCTTTCATTCTTCTTTCTTCTTCTCTCATCTCCTTCTTCCCCTGTTTTTCTTCCTTTGCGAGTTTGAGAGTTTGTTTGAGAGAGAGAGAGAGACAATCAATGAGTTAGAACAGGTGAATTAGAAGATGTTGTTGATTATTGATGAAGAGATGAGAGTAGTATTGATTCTTGGTTATCGGTTGAAGAAATTATGGTTTCTGTGAGATGGAGCTATGGAAGAATTGATTAATTAAAAGAGGATTTGAGTAGCTGGTGATGAATAACAAAGGGGGTTGGTTGTGTAATTGAAGTCTGAAGCTGAGTCAGTGATGAATCAATGAGTTAGGGTTTCTGGATTTGAAGATAGATTCGTATAGAACTGGTGATGATGATTTCGAGTCGATAACGGGTGAAGATTGAATGGGTTGTTGATGTGTTGATGATATGGAGTTGTCCTGATGAAGAATCAAGATAAAAAGGTAAATTAACGTTCTTTTGATTTGAGGATTAAATTTTTGGGAATTGTTTGAGTAATTGAGTAATTGGAGGTGGGTTTCAATTGATTATGAAGTTGGATGTTTCTGTGAAGTTTAATTTTGATTTCTGAGGAAATTAGGGTTCGTCATGTTCCTTCCTAAATTGGAATTAAGGTTCATATATTTGAGATATTTGAATTGAGAATTTAGGGTATCTAGATGTTAATATTTTGAAGTGGTATTGGTGTTGTGATTGAACTGGGGTATGGGGTTAAGATTGCTTTAGATAGTTTGGTAGTGAATGGCAGTTGAAGTTGATATGTATGAGAAGTAGGAGCTGTGTATGTTGGAAATGAGTTGATGGATGCCAATTATGAACTAACTGTGGTTGTGGATATGAAGATGGTGCTGAGTTGTGAACAACAGCTACAGGGAATGGGTGAATTGTTGTGGTGGTATGTGTGTGATATGAGCTGAGGTTGTAGGTGGTGTTGTTTGGTTAAGTTCAGAGAATGGAGATGGTGGTGTTGATAATGATTAAGCCGAATTGTTATTGATCCGAGCTGCAAGTGTATTAATTGAGTTGGGGGTGTTATATTGAGTTGTGATACAGAGTTACTTGAGATGATTGTATGAATTGTGTAACACAAATGAAGTAAGTGGCATTGTAATGCTCAGAATGGTGATTGTAAAGTTGTAAATAGTGATTGTTGTGGAAGCTTGGAAAAGATGCAACTGCAGGTAGGCTATAGTTGTGTTTGTATTTGAATTGTTGAATTCTCTGTGAATAAACGTAATGTTTAATAATTGTATGATCTTCTGATCATGAGTATTAGAATTGTTAGTCTAGCTCAATGTAGTCAATATCGGCCGTCTCGGCCGATATATCGGGGATATTTCGGATATCGGCCCAGAACGATACGATAAGAAGGATATCGGGGATACGATATTCGCCCGATAATATCGGCCGTATCGGTCGAATATCGGCCGTTTCGGTCAAATATCGGCTGTATCGGTCGATACGAAATTTTCCTACATTTCCCGATATGAGACGGTATTGGTCGTTTTCTATAAAGTTTAAGGGTAATTTTGGCGAAGAAAGTCTTCCAGGTGGTAGTAGAGGTGCATGTAGCTCTCGAAGCAAGTTACTAAAGTTACTCTTTTGTTTTTTTGTTAAAATTGATGTTATCTATTATATCTTATCCGAAAATGTGTGGAGAAAATGTTTAATATAAAATTATAGTCTCTAAATCTAGAACCGATATTATACCGATATTTCAATGATAATATCCCCGATATAAAATCGTACCAGTGTATCGGTCCCGGCCGAGATGAACCGATATCCGATATTAACTACATTGGTCTAGCTGACTCAAATTGCGTAGCTGACTTAGTATGACTGACTGAGTTAACTCAGTGACCAGACCTGTCCAGACTTGACTCAGTGTACCTTGACCGATTTGACTCAGTAGACCGCTGACTTTGACCTGGACTTAGACGTTAACTGTTAGAGACCCGTTGACTGTTAGATTGACCGTTACTGACCGGTAGTTGACTCAGATGGACCAAACCTTGTGTTAATGGGCTGATTATAGCGGACTTGGGCTTAGATCTAGTGTTCCTATTTTGGTGTAATGGGCCCTTATGGTCTTATTTAGCCTTTGGTTCCCTATACAAAGTTGTAGATATTCATAAGACTTAGCTACGGACTATAGAATCGACCTAATTGGATTAGTAAACTCATAGTTATGTTAAAGATAGAAAATGAGATACCATAATGGGCTTAGAACCATTAGATAGAATTGTATAATTCTTGTGTGAGCCATCTTGGCTACATTCTTAGAGTTTTTGTATGATTAACAGTTAGTCTATTACCAACGATCGATTAAGGATGAACCAGTGGATCGTGGATCTCGAGGTAGGATTGGCTTGTCATCAAAATAGGTGGGAATACATTTTACTCTTTTGAAACCATTGTTGTTCCTTTTATAAAAGTTTATATTTAACAAACTCATGCATTGTCCATTTGTGCATTCCATGCATTGTTAGTTTGCATTATGATTGTTCTGTTGATTCTTTGAATCTTTCCACGATTTGGAAAGGACTTCTATGTTTGTTGTCATCAAGAACTGTTATGGGAAATGAGAATTTCCACATGTGGTATATATGATGCGCTCCTTCACATTTATACCTATTATAAGTTTATTCGGTGTGGAATTGGCATCAATATTAGTATTCGGTGTGGAAGTGGCATCAATATTATACATTGTTTGACGAAGAAGTTTGTCCATATACATATTTGTGCATTCCAGTGACTTAGTTACTTTGATGTTTGGGAAAACATGTATTGTTTTCCAAATTTTGCTCATGATTTCTTTAAAGTTAAATGTTATTCCTGCTGGGCACCCCTTTTAGGGATGATGTGCTCACCCATTCCCACTTTCAGTTTCAGAGACAGATCAGAGTTGCGCAGCAGAAGCTTCGACAAGTTGAATCCGTTAATTGATTGACTTCGGTTATGTTTATTATGATATATGTTCTATTTGTAAACCAAATGACTATTGTATATGTATCATTTGAGAGAAGTTTTGTATATATATATTTCAGAGTGGGGCTAGTTTTTGGGTTACATTTTGTAGCAGATTTATTAATTGAATGTTTAAGTTAATGATTAGATTCTTAGTGCCTCTTTATTTAGTCAATCTCTTTGATTAGACAGCTGCTAGCTTAGGGGGAGCTACAGGTGGAAAGCGTGTTAACATCAGAAAACTATATGACAACTAACTGGAAGAAGTCGGCTCATCACAAGAGACTCTTTACGAAATTAACAAGGCCATATACATGGAATTCGAATGTCGTTGGGATGTTGACGATTTTGAGGTTGACAATGATTCTGATGAAGATGAACAACCTCTCGAAAGTCCTTGCAACAATGATACAATGATTCCAACTCCGGATCTTTATAGTGATCATTCGCCTATTCAAAAGGAGGAGCTTGGGTATGACATATATATTGTTATAAATGGTGTAACGTACTCAAACAGAGATATTACGAGTTGCATCAATGTACTGGACTTTTTAGGAGAGGATCTTGATTCCGATGATGGGGTTGTTGAAGAAATAGAGATTGAGAATGAAACCAAATTGATTGAAGTCGTGGAAGACCCAGTTGAACTTTCCAAGGATTATAATGATGCTGAGATTTCAGTTGAAGCAGAAACTAAAAGTTCGATAGAGGACCATGATATACCTGAGGTAAATAATTCATTGCAATTCTTTAAGAATGATGAGGATCTTGTAATACAAGAGATTGTGGAAGGTTTGTTTAATCCTTTGCTTTTTTCTAAATCTTTTAATCCACATCACTTAGGGTTGAGTATTTGTGCTTCCAAATTTTTTATGGATTATATTGCTTCTAAGTATCCACCACTTGATGTGTTTGATTCTAGCAATGTGCAAGTTCACCAAGAAGAACTTTTTGAAGTTCCCTAATTCTATGTTCTTTGTCCACTTTCGAGTGTAGAAAGGACTAAGTGTGAGGGAAACTTCAATAAAGTGATAGCTTCAACACTTTTATCTTATGATAATGTTTGTGTGAAGTTGTTACTAGAATTGCATATTATTATCTGGGTGTACTACCGGATTTTCAGGTTGTTGGTATACGGGCGATAACGAGAAGGTCAGGCTGAGGACGTTAAACTAAGTGTTGAATGGGAGGCAACCCATTGGTTTTGTATTTTTATATTTTTTTTCTTTTTTTTTATTCTTGTCCATATCATATTTTAATTTCCCACCTTGATTTTACTTTGGATGACTCAGTTACATTGAGGACAATGTAAAGTTTAAGTGTGGGGGAGTGTTTTCATATTTGCATATTGAGTTTTTAGCCTATTTGAGTCGATTTTTTCAAAATTTTTGTAAATATTTGCATAAAACCTCCAACTTGTATAGATTTTAGATTCACTAGCATACTTCTAGCTATGTTTACATACAGAATTCTCACCGAAATAATGGAACTTAGAAGTGCTAGAGAATACTACACATTAGGTGTTATTAATCTTTGCGAGAAGTCATTTACTGTTTGTGGCTCAATTTAACCATGCCAGTGGTGAATTAGGTGCAGAGGGAAATGCATTATTAAATTTGCTGATCAATCATTAGTGGAGATTACCCATATTCACATCAACAGAGGCATCAGACCTAAAATTCTTTGTAGCCGACTAAAAAGCTTTGTTTTGAGTGTTTGTCACCGTACGTTAATTCCAGGTAGAATGGTGAGCTACCCAACTTCACACCATTTTTCCAGCACTATTTTTGATCTCTTGAGTGCTAATTTTGTCAATCATGAGGGTGACGTCTATGGATGAAAACCACCTTCTTGTAGTTTGATTTGCAGTTAGCACTATTCTCTCTCTCTCGCCAACAACAGGTCCATAAAAACACACCATCAACATCAACAAGCGGAGCGACATCAAAATCTACAAGGAAAGTTGAAGACATTTAAGGTTTACAAGCAACAATACAAGGAAGAGCAAATTTCATATCCAAGTAAAGTAACATACAATGAGCAGATTTTTATATACATGCTAAAGACTTACATATAAAGAGTGAAATTCTATATCTAAGTTGAATACTTATTTACAAGAGCGAAGAAAGTCAAAAGATCAGAATTACTGAAGTTTATGATACGAAGACATTACAAATTTTGAAGATCCAAGTGGTAAAGTCCTTCTTTCATGGCCATGTTTCGTTTTTTTATTATTATAGTTGCAATATTTTTGTTATAAAAAAAATCTATACAAAAAAAAATCGAAAAAAAAAAAAAGATTTACATTTAGGTTGTTATTTGATCAATAAAGCCATGAGGAAGAAAACTTTATAAAGAAGTTTCAAGCAGCAAGGAAATTGAGGAAAATAGTTACAAATTATCAAAGTTTTACGAAGTTCAAGAATCATCAATAGTTGAAGCCGAAGACGAAGACCAAGAAGATGAAAAAGACGATCCGATCGAAGACGTTTCTATTGGATGCTGTGAGAGTGCTGCTATCAATACTGCTGATCGGATGACAAGGTGAGTGAGTACTCCCATCCTTGCATAATGGTTGATTTCCTTTCTTAGATCTTGTGGGGTCTCCAGAAATAATTCGGAAGGTTTCTGTTAGAGCATTGCTCGGTCGAACTCGCAAGCATTGCTATCTCAAGCTTGTTTATCAAGTTTAGTTGCCAAAACTATAAGTCTTGATTTCTAGTATACTTATAGCTAAGTCTAGGATTAGGATAGTAAGTGTAATTGAGCTTTAGACTCCACGGCGTTCATCGAATGGAGACGAAGAACTACTCAAGAGAACTCGTGGAACTTCATCAAGAAAAGGTATATGGAGACTTGAAATTATCTATCACTCAAAAGTTTATCTACTCTATCTCCTACTTGAGACAAAAGTTGTATTGCTATATAGACTTCAATTATACACATTTTCTATTTCGAGCCCAGTTTATGTCACTTATCTATTTCTCGAAATATGTGTTGGTAAGCTTTCGCTTTAGCCAAGTTCATCTTTACTCGTGACGAAAGTCGTATTGATTATTTCAATAACTTGAAAATCGCTTTGATGAAAATAGTTTGTGAATAACAACTATTTTAACATCCTCTAAGAAAGTTTCAATGATTGAAATGAGAGTTTAGAACAAGTAACCATGTTTGGATATATAAACATAGTGTGTTCTCACATTTGTGTAAAAGTCCAAAACCGGGAACCTAAAGTATGCGTACCCGTACGCGTACCGGCGGTTTTTTAGAAATCCGAGTAAGTATGCATACCCGTACATATACTGGCGTAAGTTTCACGTCCGTGAATTTCTGCGGGAGTTTGAAAGCTAAAAACAAACTCAATTCGTCTACTTAAGTATGCGTACCCGTTTGCATACTTAAGCAGGTTACTTTCTAAAATCGTTTTGTTCATGAACTAAAACATTTATATAATAAGGGATGCAATCTTTGCAAACCGTGGATATAATGTTCATGAATCTATTTTGCTTCGATTGTGTCTTGTATACGTATATGAGATCTAAGCAATTGAACAACTCTCTAACTAGTTCATTTGAGTCATTTAAACTAGTTATGGTAAAGATGAATAAGGTTTATATGAAACTGCTCATATGGATAACCATTGGTTAACTATTGTTGAACCGACTAAGTGTACACGTTTAGGTACGGTTACTCAAACCTAAATGAAGGTACATTTCATTTGTGTATAATAAGCTAAGTTCGATCTAACGGTTGAAAGATATTGGATTTAATCTAATCAGGTTTTCATCTAACGTTGAATATTGAATGCTTTGTTATGAAGGTAACTTATTATGCAAACCCTGATTTGAAATCTATATAAAGGAGAACTCTAGCAACTGGGAAACCTAATCCCCATACCTCCTGTGTGATACTAGTTGTATAAGCTAGAGTCGATTCTCCTTTAACCTTAGGTTTTTCACGAAACCCTATAGGTTAACGACTTAAGGACTTCATTGGGATTGTGAAGCCAGACCCAACTATTTTCTCTGTAGTTGTGTGATCTGATCTTGCTGTTTTCTATCGTGATTGAGTACAATCATAAGATTGGCTTGAGATTTATATCTCCTATAGGCAAGATAGAAAAGTAGTCACAAACACCTTCGTCTCATCGTTTGTGATTCCACAATATCTTGTTGCGTTAATCGATTAAGATTATTGTGAGGTGATTGATAATACTAGGCTGTTCTTCGGGAATATAAGTCTGGGTTATCAATTGGTTCATGTTCACCTTGATTTATCAAACGACGAAACAAAAACTCGTAGGTATATCTGTGGGAGACAGATTTATCTATTCAATATACTTTTCTGTGTGATACAAATTTGTTTATCAAGTCTTCGACTTTGGATCGTAGCAACTCTTGGTTGTGGGTGAGATCAGCTAAGGGAATCAAGTGCATAGTATCCTGGTGGGATCAGAGACATAAGGAACACAACTGTACCTTGAGTCAGTGTGAGATTGATTAGGGTTCAACTACATTCCAGACCGAAGTTACCTCTGTAGTAGGCTAGTGTCTGTAGCGGCTTAATACAGTGTGGTGTTCAAATCTAGACTAGGTCCCGGGATTTTTCTGCATTTGCAGTTTCCTCGTTAACAAAACTTTTGGTGTCTGTGTTATTTCTTTTCCGTATTATATTTTGTTATATAATTGAAATATCACAGGTTGTGCGTTGAATCGATCAATTGGTAAATCTAACCTTTGGTTGTTGATTGAAATTAATTGATCCTTGAACATTGGTCTTTGGTACCGTTCAAGTTATTTCTCTTGTATTCAATCAGGCTCGCAAATTCTTATTTATTTGGTTGCGGATTGAATCGAGAAATTTAGATATAACTCTGTGATATACTTTTTCTTAAGATTGAGTCTGACTGTCTAGTTGATTCTCTTGAAAGTATATTGGAGTTGGTCCATACAGATTGCTAAGTGAAATATTGGGTGAGGTTGTTAGACCCCCACTTTTTCAGTTTCCTTCCTACCATTCAACGCGTGCAGGAATTCTCCCTTAATTCCCGCCTGCACACATGCGTGAGACTAGAAAAGCGGTCTTTTGAGTGCAACTATCATAAAACCATTTTAAGTGAGGCAAAAGTCGAGGAGAAATGCTTATTGGTCGCTCTCAAACATGCATTTCTTTCATTATGGCATAGGTTGACCGACCACACTTTATTCGATTAATCGCATTTTACATGTTAGTTTTCTCTTGTACTTCTGATTTCTTGA
This sequence comes from Papaver somniferum, assembly GCF_003573695.1. Classification (NCBI taxonomy): domain Eukaryota; kingdom Viridiplantae; phylum Streptophyta; class Magnoliopsida; order Ranunculales; family Papaveraceae; genus Papaver; species Papaver somniferum. The sequence goes on from NW_020649860.1 coordinate 3,702,971, forward strand.
CAATAGGTTGAGAACCCTTATTTCCTCATAGCTCTTTGGATGCTTGGGATGCTGGAAAGCTTTGAAGTTGGAGTAGGTTTTGTGGGTATATCTCTGGTAAACCCTCACGAGACTATAACTCGTCCACTAGGGGCACCTAGGGGTTTAAAGGATTGTTGCATATGCTAAGTGCAACCGTATCCTCAACGAAAGGGAGTTGTTGTATTTTAGGTTAGATAGTTTGCTCGAGGACAAGCAAAAGCATGTGTGGAGGAATTTGATAAGTTCATATTTCACATATATTAGGTATCAATTCCATGCTAGTAATTGCTTATATTCTTGCAAATTATTGTATATTATGTTTGTTTTCTTGTATCTGTCTTTCATTAGGAGAATCATCCAAAAAGACGTGGAAATAACTATAAAAATGAAATTTACATGTGGAGAAGGGACAAAGACGAAGTGAAACTCGTTCAAATTGAGGATTTTTAGTCATGATTTTGTAGAGGACGAGAAGACGAAGTCAACGGCGAAAGAACGAAGTCATCCTGAGTCCGTACGAAGAATTTATGAGCAAAACAAGAATTTGGAAGACTAAAAGGGCAAAATGGTCATTTTCTAGGAGAAGTGCTATTGGAACCCTCTTGTGCGTTAAGGGGCAGTCATTCTGTTAAGGGGTGTACTGTTTCATAGGAACTGCTAAAGGCAGTCGAGTCATTTACTAGGGGGAAGGTGGAATTCAAATAGTGATAACGACACCCGCCGTTTCACTAAGCGCACCATTGTCTTCTTCAGAATCAAGATCGAGTTCGTGCAGGGACGAGGAATTAGGTGCTGGTTCTAATGGCAGAGTTGATGATGATGCTGTGATCGGTGATGCTTGGAGTTTTCTGAGCTTTCCTCAGGTTCGAATGGTTCAAATGGGATGTTTAGGCTATTAGGAGACATGGGTCGTTGTTGGATTTCGAATCTGCTGGAAGAATGCTTGAGGCTCGATACATTGATACCTTCTGCCATTAACGAGAACTAAAGTTCAGGGAGCTGTTGGCAGAGACGATGGGGTTATGATGGTGATTGGTGACTTCAGTTAGAGCTCGAGAAGAAGTTAAAGAGTCTACAGCTAGCGAGAATGAAGCTGTAGTTGCTGCTGCCATTATCGGCAGATGTGATGATGAGCTGATGGTTGTTGTTGCTGCCATCATCGAGAGATGAGCTGTGGTTGGTTGCTGTCGTAAACGGTGGTTGAAGGAGAAGGTCTGAATGGGTTTTGAAAAAATCTGGGACGATACAGAGGCGGAGTGTTGTTGAGACTGGATAATGATCAGAGATGGTGACACAGTTGAAGGTGAAGAACGAGTGGGTGTATGATACTGCAAACAGATGGACGTTTGGTAAAGGGGAACTCAAGATCAAGTTGGTGTGGAACTGGACAAAGCTTGAAGCCGTTAGAACAAGCTCAAGCTAGAAATAACAGGGATCACTACCGGTGATTGAATAGGAGTAGAAGAAGCCTGTGATGGTGACGGAAATTGGTTGTGTACGATTAAGAGGTTTTGCACGTGCTGAATGGAGTTTGATTGAGTAGTTCTAAGTTGATCAAGATACGGAACTGAGAGTGGCTTGGTCTCAGGCAGAGTTTTACAACCGAGAAACCAGCTATAAAGAAGAACCTGTTGTCATTGATCACAGTCTTGAACGGATAGGATTGGGCAGTGATTTTTAGGATAAACAACGAATCATTTGTACAGGTTTGTGGAGGTTGGGTCATCGTTGGACTTGAATATTTGGACGATAATTCAGCTTGCTGCCGGTGGAAGAGTTTGAGATGAACATGGAACACAGAGCGAGAATTATTCTCACGCGTAAAAGAGGAAAGTGGGAATTGAGTACAAACCGGAGCATCAAAGCTAGATGTACATCCAGGGTTAGTACAAGACACATTGGTTCACGCGGGCCCACGAATGCTCACGCCAGTAAGAAGATGTGTGCACCTTGCTAAGATATTCTTTGTAACACCGAATCAGAAGCACCAAAGAAAAGCTGAGAACTCTGTTGACCGACTACCGATCTTTATCTAACTAGATTTTCACGCGGAGTAGGTTTGGGGTGAAGGCTATATGTAGCCATGTGTAGCCGAGCTTCAATTACACTTTTGGAGAGAATTATAAAAAAAAAAAATATATATATATATATAGGGGAGAAAGGTTCTTTATTTCATATTTTAGGTTTACCCCTAAACTATTTTCTTCTTCTTTATGGGTTTTAGTAAATCCATGTACATTTAGTTTTCACTAATTAAGCATAATTTCAAAGCCCTGAGTAATGAAATTTTAATTCTTTTCACAAGTATTTTTTGAGTTTAATTTTCATGTCGATTGTCTTTATTGTTTTTAGTGTCTAAGATTATTATTGGGTTACACAATCGGTCATTTGAATATACCTAAGAATGATTCTTCTGCTAGTATTGGGATTGGTGATACATGTAATTGTCACCCAATTCTTTACACAAGTAGTACATCGCAAAAGCTGACATATGGATTATGTTAAGCAATTGTGTATAGAGATGACATTAGTAAGAAGACCAAACTTATGCGTCTGATGTTAGGATCAACCTAATTCACAAAACGTAATGCATTCGACTGGGTTACACCTTGAGAGTTTATTCATAGTGGCTCAGATGGATAGAATTTAGTAGTCGAAGGCTTCCATATCCAGTGACAACAGGAATTCCGGGGATAGCACAACTTATTGCTATTCTACGGTTGGTGATAATAGAAATTTTACAAGAAATAAACAAGTAGTTTTATTAAGTTTCTGTTCAGTGGCGGCGAATGATTCCCTAATCATCTTTGCTTTCTTATTGTCTTTTTATTTTACTTTCATCAAACAATCCCCCCTTTGTTTTTTCCTTTTATTACAATTTTGCTGATTCAAATAATCTATCAATTACACATCTCTTTGTGGAAACGATCCCTACTACCGCTATGTTACTAGTTAATTAGTGAGAAGTATATCGAGTAATTTGTTGCACTTACAACACGTATCAAATTTTGGCGCCGCTGCCGGGAGGCGGCTGTTAATTGATTTGTTATTTGTTTAACTTGTTTTTATTTTTGTTTTTAGATTTTTGTTTTGATTTTCTTTTTCTTGTGAATCGTCATGTTTCCTTAAAGAAATAACATGTACGGAGCACAAGATTACACATACAATAGTAGTAATAAATATGGTTTTCAATCTCATTCATATGACAACTACCAAACATCCTACAGGTATAATCAAAACTAATCTTTTGGCTATGATCAATATCACATGGAACCTTATGGATATTCTCATATATGTCAACAACCTTATGACGGACACGGAAGTGAACAACCACGAGGATGGAAGGATAGTTATGCTTCCGATCAATTATTTTCTAGTAATGTGCAGATGACAGAGAGTTTGGAACTAAAAAGTTATGATACTGAATCCAAACCTACTCCTCTTTATCGTGTTTTTCCTTCACTCTTTCCAAAAGAGGAGATTGTGCATAATGATGGAAAGCGTGTTAACATCAGAAAACTATATGCGCGATACAACCAACTGGAAGAAGCCGGTGCATCACAAGAGACTCTTGACGAAATTAACAAGGCCATAGACATGGAATTCGAACGTCGTTGGGATGTTGACGATTTTGAGGTTGACAATGATTCTGATGAAGATGAACATCCTCTAGAAAGTCCTTGCAACAATGATACAATTATTCCAACTCCGGATCTTTATAATGATCATTCGCCTTGGGTATGACATATCTATTGTTATAAATGGTGTAACGTACTCAAACAGAGATATTACGAGTTGCGTCAATGAACTAGACTTTTTAGGAGAGGATTCTGATTCTGATGATGAGGTTGTTGAAGAGATAGGGATTGAGAATGAAACCAAATTGATTGAAGTCATGGAAGACCCAGTTGAACTTTCCAAGGATTATAATGATGCTGAGATTTCAGTTGAAGCAGAAATTAAGAGTTCGATAGAGGACCACAATATACATGAGGTAAATAATTCATTACAATCATTTAAGAATGATGAGGATCCTATAATACAAGAGATTGTGTAAGGTTTGTCTAATCCTTTGCATATTTCTAAATCTTTTGATCCACATCACTTAGGGTTGAGTATTTGTGCTTCCAAAGTTTTTACAGATTGTTTTGCTTCTAATCATTCATCACTTGATGTGTTTGATTCTAGCAATGTGCAAGTTCGCCAAGAAGAACATTTTGAAGTTCCCAAATTTTATGTTCTCTATCCACTTTCGAGTGTTGAAAGGACTAAGTGTGGGGGAAACTTCAATAAAGTGATAGCTTCAACATTTATATCTTATGCTAATGTTTGTGTGAAGTTGTTACTAGAATTGAAAATTATTGTCTGGGTGGACTACCGTATTTTCAGGTTGTTGGTATACGGGCGATAACGAGAAGGTCAGGCTGATGACGTTAAACTAAGCGCTGAACGGGAGGCAACCCATTGGTTTTGTATTTCTATCTTTTTATATTCTTATATTTTTTCTTCTTGTGCATATCATATTTTAATTTCCCACCTTGATTTTACTTTGGATGACTCAGTTATATTGAGGACAATGTAAAGTTTAAGTGTGGGGGAGTGTTTTTCATATTTGCATATAGAGATTTTAGCCTCTTCGAGTCGATTTTTTCAAATTTTTTGCAAATGTTTGCATAAAACCACCAACTTGTACAGATTTTAGAGTCACTAGCATACTTCTAGCTATGTTTACATACGGAATTCTCACCGAAATAATGGAACTTAGAAGTGCTAGAGAATACTACACATTAGGTGTTATTAATCTTTGCCAGAAGTCATTTACTGTTTGTGGCTCAACTTAACCATGCCGGTGGCGAATTAGGTGCAGAGGGAAATGCATTATTAGAGTTGTTGATCAATCATTAGTGGAGAGTACCCATATTCACATCAACAGAGGCACCATACCTAAAATTCTTTGTAGCTAACTACAAAGCTTTGTTTTGAGTGCGTGTCACCGTACGTTAATTCCGGGTAGATAGGTGAGCTACCCAACTTCACACCATTTTCCAGCACTATTTTTGATCTCTTGAGTGCTAATTTTGTCAATCATGAGAGTGACGTCTATAGATGAAAACCACCATGATTTATATGGGCTGATACCAACTCTACTAAGGGTTGATACCAGTCCATATAGGACAAAAAGATCATGGCGATCCTGACCATTGGATCGATGGACTGGTATCAGCCCCTAGTAGAGCTGGTATCAGCCCATATAAATCATGAAAACCACCTTCTTGTAGTTTGATTTGCAGTTAACACCATTCTTTCTCTCTCGCCAACAAAAGGTTCATAGAAACACACCATCATCATCAATAAGCAGAGCGACATCAAAATCTACAAGGAAAGTTGAAGACATTTTAGGTTTACAAGAAACAATACAAGGAAGAGCAAATTTCATATCCAAGTAAAGCAACATACAATGAGCAGATTTTTATATACATGCTAAAAACTTACATATAAAGAGTGAAATTCTATATATAAGTTGAAGACTTATTTACAAGAGCGAAGAAAATCAAAAGATGAGAATTACTGAAGTTTATGATACGAAGACATTACAAATTGTGAAGATCCAAGTGGTAAAGTCCTTCTTTCATGGCTATGTTTCGTTTTTTTATTATTTTAGTTGCAATCTTTTTGTTATAAAAAAAATCTATACAAAAAAAAATTATATATATATAAAAAAAATTGAAAGAAAAAACAAAAAAGAAAAACAAAAAGATTTGTATTTAGGTTGTTATTTGATCACTAAAGCCACGAGGAAGAAAAATCTATAAAGAAGTTTCAAGCAGCAAGGAAATTGAGGAAAATAGTTACAAATTGTCAAAGTTTTACGAAGTTCAAGAATCATCAATATTTGAAGACGAAGACCAAGAAGATGAAGAAGACGAGCCGATTGAAGACGTTTTAATTGGATGCGCACCATTGTCTTCTTCAGAATCAGATCGAGTTCGTTGTAGGGACGAGGAATTAGGTACTGGTTCTAATGATAGAGTTGATGATGATGATGTGATCGGTGATGCTTGGAGTTTTCTGAGCTTTTCTCAGGTTCGAATGGTTCAAATGGGATGTTGAGGCTATTAGGAGACATGGGTCGTTGTTGGATTTCGAATCTGCTGGAAGAATGCTTGAGGCTCAATACATTGATACCTTATGCTATTAATGAGAACTGAAGTTCAGGGAGTTGTTGGCAGAGACGATGGGATTATGATGGTCCTTGGTGACTTCAATTGGAGCTCGAGAAGAAGTTAAAGAGTCTACAGCGAGAATGAAGCTGTAGTTGTTGCTGCCATTATCGGCAGATGTGATGATGAGATGATGGTTGTTGTTGTTTCCATCATCGAGAGATGAGTTGTGGTTGGTTGCTGTCATAAACGGTGGTTGAAGGAGAAGGTCTGAATGGGTTTTGAAAAAATCTGGGACGATACAGAGACAGAATGTTATTGAGACTGGATAATGATCAGAGATGGTGACACAGTTGAAGGTGAAGAACGAGTGGGTCTTAATGATGCTGCAGACAGATGGACGTTGTGGTAAAGGGGAACTCAAGCTCAAGTTGGTGTGGAAATGGACAAAGCTTGAAGTCGTTAGAACAATCTCAAGCTACAAATAACAGGGATCACTGTCGGTGATTGAATAGGAGTAGAAGAAAACTTTGATGGTGACGGAAGTACTTTACCACTTTTATTATTCACAGCTTGTATTGTCTTCGTATCATAAACTTCAATAACTCTCATCTTCGCTCTTGTAAATAAGTCTTCAACTTTGATATAAAATTCCGCTCATTGTATCTTGCTTTACTTGAATATGAATTTTGCTATTCCTTGAGTTGTTGCTTTCAAACCTTAAACGTCTTCAACTTTCCTTGTAGATTTTGATGTCGCTCCCTTGTTGATGATGATGGTGTGTTTCTATGAAGCTGTTGTTGGCGAGAGAGAATGGTGTTAACTGCAAATCAAACTACAATAAGGTAGTTTTCATCTATAGACATCACCCTCATGATTGACAAAATTAGCACTCAAAAGATCAAAAAGTAGTGCTTCTATTGGTGGGAGGTTGGGTAGCTCACCATTCTACCCGTAATTAACGTTCGGTGACACACACTCAAAAGAAAGCTCTTTAGTCATCTACAAATCATTTTTGGTATGGTGCCTCTGTTGATTTGAAAATAGGTAGTCTCCACTAATGATTGATCTGCAACTCTAATAATGCATTTCTCCCTGCTCCTCATTTGCATCACCGGTATGATTAAATCCATTATTTAACACTCTAACAAGCAAGATATCCGAACGTAGTTCCCTAACACTTCCAAGTTCAGTTATGTCGGTCAGAATTCTCTATGTAAACATAGATAGAAGTATGCTAGTGACTCTAAAATCTCTACAAGTTGGAGGTTTTATGCAAAATTTTGGAAACTCAAAAAGACTAAAAACTCTATACACAAAATACTCCCCCACACTTAAACTTTACATTGTCCTCAATATAATTGACTCATCCTAAGTAAAATCAAGGTGGGAAATCAAAGTATGATATGAAAAACTAAGAAAAATAAAATACAAAAGATAAAGATACAAAACCGATATATTGCCTCCTATTTAGCGCTTAGTTTTCGTCCTCAATCCGACTTGGCATTCTCCAAACTACTCCTCCAGGGGGAGTACATCACGAAGCTCAATCACGTCCACATTATCCAGAGGGAAGTTTTCGTAATATGGCTTTAATCTATGGTCGTTTACTTTGAAAATCGTCCCTTTCGTGAGACTAGTAAGTTCAACTTCACCATAAGGAAAAACATTAGTAACAACAAAAGATCCACTCCAACGTGACCTTAGCTTACCGGGAAATAACTTAAGACGAGAATTAAATAAAAGAACTTTTTGACCCACAACAAAACTCTTTCTAGAAATCATCTTGTCATGAAAAAGTTTAGTCTTTTCCTTATAAATCCGGGCACTCTCGTAAGCATCATTACGTATCTCCTCTAACTCATTAAGTTATAACTTTCTATGTTTCCCCGCATTGTCATAATCCATGTTGCACATCTTTATCGCCCAATAAGCCTTATGTTCAAGTTCAAGTTGAAGATGACAAGCTTTACCATAAACCAACCGATATGGAGACATACCAATCGTTGTTTTGTATGTCGTTTTATACGCCCAAAGTGCATCGTTAAGTCTAAAGCTCCAATCTTTCCGTGTAGTGTTAACGGTTTTCTCCAAGATGAACTTTATCTCATGATTTGAAATTTCCGATTGCGCACTAGTTCGTGGGTGATAAGACGTACCAACCTTGTGTGTAATGTTGTACTTCTTGAGAAGAGCATGGAAGGATTTCTTGAAGTGCGAGCCTCTATCACTGATAACTACTCTCGGTGTACCATGTCTAGAGAAAATATATTCCTCCACAAACTCACAAACAACTTGAGAATCATTAGTAGGGGTGGCTTTAGCTTCCACCCATTTTGAAACATAATCCCCAGCAAGAAGTATATAAAATTTTCCATTCGAATTGACAAAAGGACCCATAAAATCAATTCCCCACACATCAAATACTTCTACAAAAAGAATTGGTGTGAGTGGCATTTGAATTCGAGCACCTAGATTTCTCGTCTGTTGACATCTATTACAAGCTTTACAAAAAATATATGCATCCTCAAATAAGGTGGGCCAATAAAATCCACTCTCAAGGAATTTGAGAACGGTACGTTTAGAACCAAAATGACCAGCACATGCATAAGTATGGCAAAAAGTAAGGATGGATTGAAATTCAGAGTTAGGTACGCATCTGCAGATTATCTAGTCAGCATCATATTTCTACAAGTATGGCTCATCCCACACATACTGCTTGGCTATCTTCTTAAGCTTCAGCTTTTGAAAATTAGACATTGTACTAGGCACTTGCCTTGTAACCAAGTAGTTCACTATATCCACATACCAAGGTGTTGATTCTTCAATCGAGAAAAGTTGTTCGTCCCTAAAATGATCTTGTAAAGGAAGTTCTTCTTCAGAAAAAACAAGTCTACTAAGATGATCCGCAATCGTATTTTCAATACCTCTCTTATCCTTGATTTCATAATCAAATTCTTGCAACAACAATATCCACCGTATAAGTCTCGGCTTAGCTTCTTTCTTCTTAAGTAGGTACCTAAGTGTTGCATGATCGAAATATACAACCACTTTTGCACCCACCAAATATGATCTAAATTTTTCAAGTGCAAACACTATAGGCAACAACTCCTTTTCAGTGGTAGAATAGTTAATTTGAGCATCATTTAGGTTCCTAGATGCATAATAAATCACATGGGACAGGTTGTCAACTCTTTGACCCAGAACAGCTCCAACCACATAATCACTTGTATCACACATCAATTCAAATGGAAAACTCCAATCCGGTGACTTGATAATCGGCGTAGTTGTCAATAATTATTTCAATTTTTCAAAGGCTTCTTTGCACTCCTTGTTGAAGTCAAAAGCAACCTCTTTTTGCAACAATTTGCACATCAGCATTGAGATTTTGGAGAAATCTTTGGTAAACCGCCTGTAAAAACCTGCATGACCAAGAAACGAGCGAATCCCCCTCACCAAAGTGGGGTATTGTAAGTTCCTTATTAGGTTTATATTTGCTTTGCCAACTTCGAGCCCTCGAGAGGACACGATATGACCCAACACTATACCATGGTTTACCATAAAATGACATTTCACCCAATTTAAAACAAGATTAGTGTTTACACATCTTTTTAGTATAAGTTCAATATTTTGTAAACAAATATCAAATGAATTTCCATAAACACTAAAATCGTCCATGATGCTTTCCACGTACTCAGAAAATATACTAACCATACATCTCTGAAAAGTGGCAGGCCCATTGCAAAGACCAAACGACATCCGTCTATAGGCAAACGTACCAAAAGAACAAGTAAAAGTAGTCTTCTCTTGATCCTCTGGTGCAATAACAATCTTATTGTACCCCGAATAACCGTCCAAAAAGCAATAATGTGAATGTCTCGCTAACCTCTCTAGCATTTGATCAATGGAAGGCAAAGAAAAGTGATCCTTTCTAGTGGCGACATTAAGCTTTCTTTGCACACTCTCCATCCTTTCTGGACTTTTGTAGGAACAAGTTCATCATCTTGATTTCTAACAACAGTGACACCTGATTTCTTAGGCGCCACTTGTATCGGACTAACCCATTTGCTGTCAAAAATTGGGTAAATTACCCCCACACCTAGTAATTTGAGGATCTCTTTCTTTACGACCTCGATCATTGGGGGATTAATCCTACACTGAGCATCACGTACCTGCTTGCTATCATCTTCCATAAGGATTCTATGCATGCGCATTGATGGACTAATGCCTTTAATGTCAACAATTGTCCAACCAATGGCCGTTTTGTGCTCCTTCAGAACCCGAAGTAGACGTTCTTCTTGTATGGCATTGAGATTCTTTGCAATAATCACCGAAAGCTCCTATTTATCACCCAAATAGGCATACTTTAAGTGATCGGGAAGAGGTTTCAATTCTAGTTTAGGTGCCTGCACAATAGAAGGTAAATGAACCTCATTAGTTATGAGTAAAGAAATATAAGAGATATTACCCGTTCGAGCTTCTTGTAATGCTGTTAAACCACCACACATCTCCACTAGCTCTTTGAATAAGTCGACGTCCAAATTCGGTTTCCCATGAACGTCCAAATCAATGCTATTTCGCAACACAACTCCAAGTTCATCTTCATTGCTCAAATCAAACATTTGTTGTGCCAACGAATCAATAACATCAATAGAGAAAGCGGAGTGCACATCACTAGGATAACGCATGGCCTCAAATATGTTGAAGCAAATGATCTCCTTATCAAATTCCATAGTGAGTGTACCGTTGTTCACATTAATCTTCGTCTTTGCAGTTTTCATAAACGGTCTCCCAAGAAGTAATGAAGTAGATGAACAATTATCTCCATTCTGCATATCCATAATGTAGAAATCAACCGGAAAAATTAACTGATTCACTTGTGAAAAACGGGGATCTAACAACCATACCCAATATTTCGTTTGGCAATTTGAATAGACAAACTCAAATATACTTTCAAGAGAATCAACTAGACAGTCAGACTCAATCTAGAGAAAAGTATATCAAAGAGTTTTATATCTCTATCTCTCAATTTAATCCGCAATCAGCAAATAGGAATTTGCGAGCTTGATTGAACATAAGAGAAATAACTTGAACGGTACCAAAGACCAATGTTCAAGGATCAATCAATTTCAATCAACAACCAAAGGTTGGATTTCCCAATTGATTGATTCAACGCACAACCTGTGATATTTCAATTATATAACAAAATATAATGCGGAAAAGAAATAACACATACACCAAAATTTTGTTAACGAGGAAAACCGCAAATTGCAGAAAACCCCTGGGACCTAGTACAGATTTGAACACCACACTGTATTAAGCCGCTACAGACACTAGCCTACTACCAATGAACGTCAGACTGGAATGTAGTTGAACCCTAATCAATCTCACACTGATTCAAGGTACAGTCGTGTTCCTTACGTCTCTTATCCCAGCAGGATACTACGCACTTGATTCCCTTAGATGATCTCACACACAACCAAGAGTTGCTACGACCCAAAGTCGAAGACTTGATAAACAAATCTGTCTCACACAGAAAAGTCTATTGGAATAGATAAATCTGTCATCCACAGAAATACCTACGAGTTTTGTTCCGTCTTTTGATAAATCAAGTAACACATGAACCAATTGATAAACCGGACTTATAATCACGAAGAACAGCCTAGTATTGTCAATCACCTCACAATAATCTTAATCGTATGATAACGAAACAAGATATTGTGGAATCACAAACGATGAGATGAAGATGTTTGTGACTACTTTTTATCTTGCATATCGGAGAATCAATCTCGATCAAATCTTAGAGAAGATAGTACTCAATACGATAAAACATGGCAAGATCAGAACACGCAACTACAGAGAAAATAGTTGGGTCTGGCTTCACAATCCCAATGAAGTCTTTAAGTCGTTAACCTATAGGGTTTCATGAAAAACCTAAGGTTAAAGGAGAATCGACTCTAGATTATACAACTAGTATCCCACAGGAGGTGTAGGGATTAGGTTTCCCAGTTGCTAGAGTTCTCCTTTATATAGTTTTCAAATCAGGGTTTGCAATCTAAGTTACCTTGGTAACAAAGTATTCAATATTCATCGTTAGATGAAAACCTGATTAGATTCAAGCTAATATCTTTCAACCGTTAGATCGAACTTATCTTGTTATACACAAATGAGATGTACAAACCTCATTTAGGTTTAAGTAATCGTACCTAAATGTGTACACCATGTTGGCTCAACAGTGGTTAACCAAGGTTAGCTATATGAACAATCTCATTTCAATCTTATTCATCTTAACCATAACTAGTTCAAATGACTCAAATGAAACTAGTTAAAGAGTTGTTCAATTGCTATATTCTCATAGAAGTATATAAGAACACAATTGAAGCAAAATCGGTTTGATTCACTCGAATCAATTCATGAACATTATATCCACGGTTTGCACAGAATGCATTCCTTATATATAAATGTATTAACTCATGAGCTAACCAATTTTAGAACTTTAACCACTCAAGTATGCATACGGGTACGCATACCTAAGTAGCCGGTCTGAGTTTGGGTTCGCCAGTATGCGAACGGGTACGCATACTTAAGTACACTTCCAAAACCCAACAGAAATTCCCAGACCTATACCTTACGCAAGTACGTGTACCGGTATGTGTACTTGGTACACGAAATTTCACAACTTCAAGTACGCATACGGGTATGCATACTTTAGTTCCGGTCATGGATCACATACATGCAAGAATGCACACTATGTTTATATCCAATGATGGTTAAGTATTCTAAACTCTATTTCAATCATTCAAACTTTCTTAGAGGATGACAATAGTCGTTTCACACAATATTAGCATCAAAGCAATTTTCAAGTTATTGAAATAATCATAACGAAATATTCCAAGTCTACACCAAATGATTGTATCACACAAACCATGTAAGACGTTACTCGGCGATTTTCACTTGATCATCTTTTGACTTTTGTCAAGAATATAAGATGAACTTGGTTGAAGCGAAAGCTTACCAACACATATTTCGAGAAATATCTAAGCAAGTTAAACTCAGCTCGAAATCTCAAATGTGTATAATCGACAACTATATAATAATACGACTTTTGTCTCAATACAGGAGATAGAGTAGAAATAGACTTTCCAAGTGATAGATGAGTTTTAGTCTCCACATACCTTTTTTTGATGAAGTTCCACAAGCTCGCCTCAATAGTTCTTCGTCTTCAATTGATAAACGCCGTGAAATCTAATGCTCAACTACACAATCTATCCTAGTCCGAGACATCACTATAAGTAGACTAGAAATTGATAGGTGTCTATAACACCTTAATATTTATCTATTGTTTATGCTTTCTTTTCTAAGTTTCTTGTAAATTATGTATCTTATGTTTGCTTTTGAGTGTTTAGGTACTTTGGAGTCATTGAGAACAAAAGAAGAAGAAACATGGCAAAAGTGTCATTTCATGTGCAACTGCTGTTGGAAGCGAACTATTTCTCATTATTTGCTTTTATTTCTTCATCTCTGTCTGAAAAGCATGTCGGCTTTAGTGATGCAAATTTATCTGTATGAAAAGCACGACAGCTTTAGTGATGAAGAGCAATTGAAGAGAAGAAGTGGATCTGAGAAATACGAGAGAGACGGCTGCTGTTGGTGGAAGAATTCGAAGAAGAGCAAAAGCGTCATTGCGCAGGCAAGTGCTATTGGGAGTTCACTGGAAGTTAAAGATGCATCATACGGTGGCCCATATCCTAGCTGTGGGTGCCTTGGGATGTTTTGGTCATTAACTAGACCTGAAATTCAGAGAAACTAGTTCTTTCCCAATCATTTCCTCAGCCGCACTTTCATGGTGCTCAGAGACCAGAGAGAAACGAGATCGGGAAGATGATGCTGCTGGTAAAGATTAAGAGAGGGTTTTACAGAAATTAAGATGAAGCAGAAACTGAGATGTATTTGAAGATCCAGATGAACTCATGGAGGAATTGAAATGATTGAGTTAAGGTTTTAACTGAATTGAGATTTGGGGAAAAACATGGATCTGATGCTGTTTTTTTGGCTGAGATATTCACAGTTTAAGAGTGGGTTTTAGATGGATTTGAAGCAGACAGAGTTTGAGAGCAAGGAAAAAGGAAGAGAATGCTCTGTTGCTGTGAAGACGAGGCTGTGCCGGTGTCTGAGAACAGATCGAGAAGAAGTCCAGGGTTGAAATCAGATGGAGGAATTGATGACTGTTGATGAAGATTAACGAAGAAATCAGAGAAATTGGAGATAGGTTTGGTTCAGATTTTATGAAATTGCAGGTGAAGGCAGTTAGGGTTTGGAATTGAGAAAAGAAGCAATTGAAGTTGCAGGATGGTTTGATATGGCATGAACTGGTGAAGATGAATGGTTCTGACTTTAGACGAATGCTAGGTTTACAAGAAATGGTGGTGAGTTGTTTGCTAAAGGCTTCAATGGATCAGAATTAGTGTGTTGTGTTGCAGAGAAGCAGTGGATGCTGTAATGGAGTTGGTTCTGGTCAGGTGCAGAGATAATGGTTAGATGTATGCTTAGGTCACAGGTGGTGAATTTGGTTTGATAGTGATAAACAGCTGAAATTGCAGGGTAACTTGCAGGCTTGAGCTTAGAGTTACAAGAAGTTAGTAGTGATGATTTGATGTTGCTTCTAATAGGGAAGTGTTGAGTTGAAGGCCAAGAACAACAAAATATTGTGAAGCTTCAGAAGTTGAAAGTGCTGGTGGTACTAAGAGTCGCTGGCAAATTTAATGAATGGGTACTGATGGTTGGTGTTTTGGGAGAAGGTTTGATTCTGTAGGAGCCGAGAAACTAGAAAAGAATGTTGTTTGCTAAGTCGAGAAATGGAGCTGAGTCTGGCAGTGGTGGTATGACTGAGATGGCGTATGAGGTTAATGGATGAATCTTCAAGAGAGGATGCAGCTGGTCGTTTTGCAAGAACTGAGATTGTAATGGAGTTACAGTTTCAGCTCTAGGTGTTCAGTGGTGGCTTGAGACTGAAATAGGTTGATGCAGTCTCAATTGAGGAGTAATATGCTGGTGATGGACTGAACTGGTTTGCAAAGAAGCTACAGATAGCTGCAGTTAAGGCAAGGATCAAATGGTGCTGAGTTGAATGGGAAGTGTAGATGCATGTTAGGCTGATAAAGATGCAGGATGAACAGCTAGTGAAGCACAATGGTAGTGCAGAACAAGTTCAGGCCAGTGCAAATGTTTTGGCCTGGCAACTTAGCCGAGTCAGCCTAGTTAGCTGGACCCGGAACCTGACTCAGTTCAGGTACATTATTTATATGTCCCTACTTTTGACACTTAATAAATATATCCTTATACAACAATAAATATGTCCCTACTTTTTAATATTCTTATCAATTTAAAACTAAATTACCTTAATTCCCTCATCCATATAATATTTTTCTTTATTTCAAAATGAAACAAATTTCTTCCTCTACCACTTCACCACCACCACTAGCACCGACACCACCAACATTCAACTATCATTCCACCACCACCGTTCAACGACCACCACCTACCAACCAGCACCACTAATATTCCACCACCATCATTACACCACCACCAGTTCCTCCACCACTACTAGTCTGTCGCCGCCACCATCACTAGTCCGCCTCCGTCACCGTCGCTGCCACCACTGGTTCGAATATTTTTGTATCAACAATAGTAGTTGATCCAAATAAAAATAGAACCAACAGTAGAAGTTGATCCAATTTAGGGGATCAACAATGGTAGTTGATCCAAAAAAAAAAGGATCAACAATGACAGTTGATCTATGTAAACGGAGTGAACTTGGCGTGATTTGAACACGCATCATCTGACATGGAGTTAGTCATGCTACCATTGCACCACAAGTTCAACATTTGAAGAAATTTGCATGATTTAAAATGCAGGTATGATTTAAACTACAAGCATGATTATACTAATCCAAGGAAATGTTCTCAACAATAGGAGTTGAAAGGATCAACAACAGTAGTTGATCCCATAGAAAATTGGGTCAACAACATGAGTTGATCCCGTAGAATGGATCAACGATAGTAGTTGATCCAAATAAAAATAGAACCAACAGTAGAAGTTGATCCAATTTAGGGGATCAACAATGGTAGTTGATAAAAAAAAATGATCAACAGTAGAAGTTGATCCATTTTAGGGGATCAACAATGGTAGTTGATCCCCTAAATTGGATCAACAATGACAGTTGATCCATGTAAACGGAGTGAACTTGGCGTGATTCGAACACGCATCATCTGACATGGAGTCAGTCATGCTACCATTGCACCACAAGTTCAACATTTGAAGAAATTTGCATGATTTAAACTACAAGTATGATTTAAACTACAAGCATGATTATACTAATCCAAGGAAATGTTCTCAACAATAGGAGTTGAAAGGATCAACAACAGTAGTTGATCCCACAGAAAATCGGGTCAACAACATGAGTTGATCCCATAAAATGGATCAACAACAGTAGTTGATCCCATAAAAAATTGGGTCAACAACAGGAGTTCATCCGATAAATGGATCAACAACAGTAGTTGATCCATAAAAAAAATAGGGTCAACAACAGGAGTTGATCCATAAATGGGATCAACAACAACAATTGATCCCATCAAAACGTATAAACAACAACAATTAATCATCAACTGTAGCTTCATAAACAACAATCCAGACTTCATAAACGTATAAAAAACAACAATCATCTCCAATCCATTCTGACATACATTAGCAGCAATTCAGTTATACTAAAACACAGACCCATTCCTCCACCAGCTGCAGTTTCAGATCCACCAACAGAACCATCAACCACCATCTATAATCCATAGCAGCAACCACCAGTATCAGTATCAATAATTTACCAAAAACTAAAAATCAAAACTTAACCATACCAGTTTCAGAATCAATAATCTCGATCTCAATTAAATTGAAATAAAACAAATAAATCAAGTTAAATCATCATACTGAATAGATATTTGGCTTCAATGAATCGAACATGCAAAGATATCTTTGAATCTTCAACTCGAAATTCAAAATTCGAAACCCTAAAAATCAAATCGATCTCTGCATCTGGTTTCGAAATCAATCCCTAACCTAAGATGATGAAGAACAATTAATAACTAGTTGAAATCGAAACAAAATTAGTGATCAATCTGTTGATAGTAGTGGCGGATGCGACGGAGCTGGTGGTGCTGGTTTGTGGTGCCGGCGATAGAGAAGAA
This sequence comes from Papaver somniferum, assembly GCF_003573695.1. Taxonomy (NCBI): domain Eukaryota; kingdom Viridiplantae; phylum Streptophyta; class Magnoliopsida; order Ranunculales; family Papaveraceae; genus Papaver; species Papaver somniferum. Next base: position 3,720,390 of record NW_020649860.1, read on the forward strand.
GAATGAAGTTTCTGTATAGAAACGAAGAAGAATGAAAGAAAGAGAAGAAGGTTAAATAAGGTAGTATAATAATTATTTTTTTGGAAAAATTTACAATTATACCATCAGGGATATTTGTAAAGTTTTCTAGGGATATTTGTGAAGGCCCATCAGAAGGAGGTACAAAAGTTCAATTACCACACTCAGTTACGCCGTTAGTCACTCGTTATCTTTGATGATTGACTGTTAAGGTTGACCCGTGACTTTTGCAGTCACCTGAACTACCGACCGGCGACTTTCTCGTCCAATTTCCGGGATGGAACCAGTTTTCCGGCAACAACTTTTTGAGCATATTTTCTACATGTGTTTTCTCATACTTGGGCTTGGTGGACTTCTATCTATTGGACCTTTGAAGACTAGACCTAATTTTGGAACGTGAAGAGCTACAAAAAGAAAAGTCTTTTGTAACTTCGGGAGATCACATTTTCTACTTGGAGATTTTGGGAGATAGACGCAACTAGGGTTTGCTTTCAGTTTTATCTTTTATCTTCTTTATTTCAATTATTATTATGATGATGAACTCCATAATTATGAGTAGCCAAAACAATCTTTGATCAAGGGTGATTTCAAAGCCCGAAATATGAACTTATGATTGATATGAAATAGTGAAAAATACTATAACCCCCCTACTATATGGGTTCAACATCTAGAAGCCCCACAAAATGGATCCTTCACTATCAAATCCATTCTTTCATATTTTGATATTTCTAGGCCCAAAACTTTTATTTTCAGGGCTTGATAATAAAGTGGCATTTTCGTAATGTCAAATTTACCCTTTTCAATATATACAAGAGAAAAATCATAAGATCCATTCATTTCTCCACTTTTTTTTTCTCTCTCACTCTCTCTCTCTCTCTCTCGGTTGCAGAGAAAAAACTTTTAGGGTTTTCTCAGATTCATTTTCATCTTCTTCTTTTAGATCTTCTACTGCAACAATGGTGAAGAAGTTTTAGATAAGAAGATCTGTTTGATGCGATTATAACCAAAGAAGATCATCTGCATCTGAAGATTCATCTCTAAAATCAAATCGACCTGCAAACAAGATTCATCTACGTTTATTTTTGTTTCACTGATTTCATTTTTCATCTGCTCTTTTAGATCTAGAAAAACGATGATAAATCATCTGCGTGTTTGTTATTAGAGGGAGAAAATCTGTTTGAAGCGATAACAAATTTTGATGCAATATTTTGAGTTCATATTGTTTTTGATGTAGTTATCTTGATTTCATTATTTTTGTTTGGATTTCGTCTTTGATTTGCTAATAGATGCGATTTTAACGTCATGTTCATATAGTTTTGATTTCTCTGGTTATACAAGATAGATCTAATTTTTTTTAATCTTATTCAGTTTGTTTTAGTACGGTTTCAGTGAAATTTCACTGGCGTTTCAATTTAATTTTAGTGTGAAAGGAAAAATCTCGTTTCAATTTTGTTTAATTAAAAGCAATCAGATTCAAATTTAATTTGATGATACAGATCCGTGTTATTGTGTGTTGTAGGTTCTCTCAAATGATATAGAGGAGTCACAAATTCAAGCGTTGGTACAATCCCCAAAATCCTTCTTCATGATAACTACTCCTGCCTACTACTAATCATCATCTTCAACATCATTATTCTCAAACTCCCTCCATGATATATTTTCATTAACATCTATGTTTTGAATCTGATAGTGAAGTTTTTTATTTTCGTTTAATTTGTTATGTGATGATATACAATATGTGTAACTTACGTCTACACACCAATTTGCATGTGTAACTTGCTTCTAAACATCCAATTAGCATGTGTAACTCGAAGTTACACATCAATATAACTTCTTCCAGTTTTGAGTCTGTTTTTGCTTTCAATTAACATGTGTAACTTTCGTCTACACATCCAATTTGCATGTGTAACTTGGTTCTACACATCCAATTAGCATGTGTAACTCGCAGTTACATATTAATATAATTTCTTCCAGTTTTGAGTATGTTTTTTCTTTCAATTAGCATGTCTGTTTTACACTAGTCATATACACGTGTAACTCCTATTTACACTAGTCAAGTGCATGTAAAACTGGTTATACATTGTTGTGTGTATTATTCTTTTTAATCTCATAAAATCTTATTGATTTTTGTTATTCTTCAGGTTGCCAATAACTCAATAAAAATGACTGCTTATTTGTGGTATTTTTATAGGATGGTCTCCCTAGAAATGGAGTTGGTGCTGAAATGATGAAATAAGGACTAGGAGGTGGACTTCATAATTGAGTAATTATGGAATTTCAGAATGGAGTTGAGGACCAAGTGAAGAAGATTGTTGAAACACTAATGGTGCTGAAATTGTATCCATAGATTTTGTTGGTGAATGGATGTATTGATAATGTTGTGATTATGCTATTACATGTGATATTCCTATGGATTAGAAGTATTTAAATGTAGTTGGGAATTTTTTTTGTACACAGGTTGTGGTCAGTCCTCCATTTGTGTTCCTTACCTCGGCTAAAAGTTCATTGTATCCTGAGATTCAAGTGGCTGCTTGCTGGGTGAAGAAAGAAGGTACTTTCAGTATTGAAGTTAGGTATGCACGTTTTCAACCTTTGTGCATTTGATTAATTACTTTGTAAATCTGATCATCATCTCATATTTGATTAAATTTATCCATCTATCCATCACTACTAGCCATATGTATGTGTAACTCCTATATGCATGTGTAACTGGAAGTTATACAAATCAGATGCATGTGTGTATATCTTAATTACACATGATATATGCATGTGTAACTCTCAGTTACACAAGTCAGCTGGTGTAAGCTTACAAAATGATATGTCTTTATATGGTTCTTGGTTCATTTATGGTTAGTGTATGATGGAAAATATTGAATGTTGCTGGCAATAATTTTGATTGCTTTATTTGTTTTTGAATTTTTTTTTTGTAGTGGATTGACTAGCTACCTCAAACTACAAAGAGCTTGCTCAATAGTATCAAAAGTACAAGGATCAAGGTTTGTGTTTCGATTTTTAAATGCCAGCTGCTTTGGTTTATTTCGTCTGAAACTTATACAAGCAAATTACTAGGACTTGACTGATAGAATAACTTTGGAAATTGATATCATGAGATATATTGACATATTTAAACTAAACCAAGAATATTTGTTCATGTGAAACCAATCCATTGAATTTGCAGTTTGATTTGCGGTTTAGATGATAGCCATAAGAAGTTTGAATCCTTTTCTTTTATTATGGATGATAGCCATAAGAAGTTTGAAATTTCTGAGGGCTAGGTAACTTCAAATTTTGTGTGTGTTATTTTGCTATAAATATAGCAGTTTTGTGGCATGTTTATTATGAATACATGACACACTTGGCCAAATTAACTTTATCTATTTTTTTCATACTCAGTTACCCTCTCTTAGTGTATGCATCACTTTTGAAGCTCTTGTTGTACGAATGTTGCAGATATGCAAGCATTTTGTTATCGAGGAAGGCAAGAATGGATGGGAACAGTTCTATTATAGGATGTGGTGACTCATTTCTAGGATTTTGTTTTGCATATCAAGTGTTTTAACTCGTGTATTGATATCAATAACAACTGATTACTGTAACTGATAGACGGAGAAATTATTGTAAATAAATACTCCCTCCGTCCAAGTTTACTTGCTTAATTTGGATTTTGCAAAAACTTGAAAGAAATTCAAAATATTTCCACGTGCACCATCGATCTTTCAAATTGTTTGTTCAATATACTAGTTTTCATATCCTAGTTTTTGTTTCTTTCTTGATAATTAGAAAATTTTAATAGGAAATATACCAATTTTTTGGTACAAATTTGTTAAAAAAACACAATTTAGGCAAGTAAAGTTGGACGGAGGGAGTATTAAGGTTAATACATGTAACTTTTGTATGTTTCTTTTGATGTGCAACTGTTATGGCATGTGTAATTGTAGACTACACAAGGCACATGCATGTGTAAAAATTATCATTACACATGCATATAACTAATGAAACACATCCATATGCATATGTAACTTTTAATTACACATGTCATACGCATGTGTAACTTCTGCGTACACTTGTGTAATATTGAGTACACGTCTATATACAAGTGTAACTTATAAATTACACATGTAATATGAATGTGTAACTTCTCGATACACATGGCATATGCATGTGTAACTTTTTCATACACATCCATATGTTGGTGGTGGTCGGCGGTGGTGGCGGGTGGTGGTTGGCGGCGATAGTTGGCAGTGGTAGTTGGTGGCGCGGTGGTGGTCGGAGGTGGCTGGCGGCGGTGGATGGTGGTGGTCGGAGGTGGCTAACGGTGGTGGCCAGAGGTGATTGGTGGCGGTGGTGGTCGGAGGTGGCTAGCGGTGGTGGTCGGAGGTGGCTGGCGGTGGTGGTCGGAGGTGGTTTGACGGTGGTGGTCGGAGGTGATTGGCGGCGATGGTGGTCGGAGTTGGTTGAAACATCATCACAATATATCTTAATAATATTGGGCCTAAATTTAAATTTTATTTAATTATAGGCTTGACAATATGCATAAGGGTATCAACGTCTTTTAATATTTCGGGGCCTAGATTTAAACTTATTTTAATTAAGGGCTTGATATTATGGGTAAACATAGGTCGGGCCTTAGCCTAATTTTCCCTATGAAATAACTTGTTCTTTTGCACTCATTCTAGTTATTGTTTGATTTCTACCGTGTTAATAATGCTTATGGATTGTTCCTTAATTGTTTGAGTTCGAAATTAAATAGTCATGTCACAATCTTATTGCTAGTTTAGATTTCTTCGACCCGTAATTGTCTAGAGAAGATAAACACAAGTGGCCATATATAGGTATTGATGATGAGACTTTGTTAAGTACCCATATGTAGAAATTGACACTAGTAGGTGATTCACGCTTTTGAATTCATCACTATGAACAATCTTATCTCACAAAACTTAGAGCACTTGTTTGAATCATACCTAGTAAGCGTACCTCTAGGTAACTTGAATAAGTAGAATCCGGTAGTCGAGCGCTTCCGTATCTGGTGAGCTTAAGAGATAATAACGGGGTAGTTGAGCGTACTAATTATCCTAGGGTTGTTAGTAACAAGATAATGCGAAGAACGTGTTATATATCAATTTGGTTTAAGTTTCATGGTCGAGAATGAATCCTTAATCAATCTCATCTCATATTTGAATACAACTTTGTGATTTTCAGAATTTCTACAACAAAATCAACTTTGCTAAGAGTAATTCCATAACAACTTTAGCATAATACACGTCCTTTGGGACGAATCTGCTTTCATTATATTACTTGCTAGTGTAAAGAGAAGTATAAATTATTATTTGCGAGTTGACACCTCGTCAGAAATCAAGACTTATAGTTTTGATCACTAACATTGACAAACAAGCTTGAGATAGCAACGCTTGCGAGTTCGACCGAGCAGTGCTCTAACAATCTCCCCCTTTGTCAATTTTAGTAACAAAACTATCAATACATATGGATTACAAAATAAATAAAATTTGTAGCTTCTCATCCAAATGCTTGATCTCCTTGGTTCTTCAACATTACTCGAAATCTTCGTCACTTCCAAGTACTCCAATGATTCCAAATGTGTTTAATTCCGCATCATTGTTGTTGAAGATCCGTAGCAATAACAATGAGAAAACAGTTGCTCTCAATCATTGTTATACAGTGTCACAATATCATTATATAACATCAAAGTCCAATTGTATCACAACTTTGACAACAATACTATGGTGATATGTATCACTCCCCCTTAGTCAATACTTCATATCACAATGAAAACCACTCCACCTTACATAATGATCCGTAAACCATATGTATTTGTAGTGTGAATTACACACTAATTCTCCCCCTTTTTGTCAATATAAATTGGCAAAGGTATGAAAACTAGTGGGATCCTCATGAAATTTCCATAGAGATACTTCATGACCAAAATAGAACAACATATCAACTTGTTTAGATGTAATCACATAGCCGAAACTAAATGCATTCATCAAGGAGTTTATAAAGATACAAGATAACCCCTACAATACTCCACAGCCGCACTCCCCACAAAGATTTGGCAATTAAGAATCCCCCCCCCACCCACCCCATAAAATGTCATTCCCGAAAGAACAACAAGAGCGACTTTTCTTTCACAAAAAAAGAAATATTTCTTTGGACATTAAAAAATCACATGAAACATGAATTTGTATCCAAAAATCTCAATTGAATTAACCACATGGAAAATGATCAATTCAATTGGTCATGCTCAACATAAGAAAACTTACGGAGCAACACAGTTGTTTGAGGGTGAAAACAGTTTCTGCTGGTTTCGGTAATTTCGTGTGTTGGGGGGAAACGAGCTTAAACCCTAAACAATGTACTGCAAGGGAGTACTTTAGATTCGAGAGATCAATCTGTACAAATCCGGCCTAAACCAAGAAATGGTCGTTCCAGACTTGCTTCGTTCACAAAGTGAAGGAGAAGGGTTGGTTTTGGGGAGGGAAGCGAAGAGAGTGTTGAGACCAGAATAGTTGATTCTGGAAGAGTAGTTGTTTGACTTGTATCAGAAAGTGAAAGCTAACAGATGGGAAAGCTAACAAGTGATTTTTGAGTGTTGTGTGCTCCTGACCAAAACTTGTTGTTCGGTGGAAATAGGTAAGACCTATTTATACAAGTCGAAGTGAAACGTACTCTGGTCCCGTAAGAAATAGAAACGGATGAGTAAATGGGAGGAGGTGGTAACCGGTAACGCCTAGAATTGATGTTCCATAATGAAGGAAAGTCTTTCACCATTACTCCCTGTATTTACTAACCGCCTCATCCTTATGACACTGTCTTGTAACGGGCGTAGTGTACGCCGCACGCTGTAAACCGCCAAACCAATACCCTAATGAGCATCCCCCAGTTTGTGACATGTGTTGATGTCTCGAGTGTTTTCGTGGAAAACATGTAGCATATTGCTGTTGTTTGGAAAGTTGAGCTTGGGAGACTTGCCAGCTCGGTGTTGACCCTCGACGGTCGAGATTTTGCATCTTGAGAGGAAAGGTAGCCGTTGATTATTGCAACCCTTCGTTTGGTAACCAGCGGCATGAAAGCATAGACGACATGGCTTTTACATGGTTAGGCGTGGCCAAGCTAGGATTTTGGCATAGTTTGGGCGCGGCCAAAATTAGGGCTTGGCGTTGGGACAAAGGTTGCCACGCGTTAACTAGTGACCTTGGATGGCTAAGATCTGCATCTTAGATGGCAGGGAAGCCGTTGATTGTTGTAACCCCTCGTTTTGGAAGCCAACGGCGTGAAGGAAAGGCTGGCATGGTTGACATGCTTTGGCGCGGAGATGTGGTTGGCACGGCATGCCATTGGCACATGTGGCATGGTTCGCATTCCTTGGCGCGGAGATGCGGCGCGACATGCCATTGGCACACGCGGTATGATTGGCATGCCTTGGCACGGTGATGTGGCTGGCACGACATGCCATTGGCACATTTGGTATGGTTGGCGTGCCTTGGCGCGGAGATGCGGCTGGCACGGCATGCCATTGGCACATGTGGCATGGTTGGCATGCCTTGGCGCGGTGATGTGGCTGGCACGGCATGCCATTGGCACATGCGGCATGGTTGGCATGCCTTGGCGCGAAAAGGTTGCATGGCATGCCATAGGCACATATGGTACGCCTGGCATGGTTGGCATGCCTTGGGTGGCGAACTTGGACGACCGAGATATGCATCTCAGATGGAAGGGTAGTCGTTGATTATGGCAACCCTTCGTTTTGGCAACCAGCGTCGTGCATGGATTTGGCATTCGTTAGGCGCGGCCAAATTAGGGCTTGCATAAACCGTGACGTTTGGCCTTGGGCTGGAAGTTTCCATGCGTTGGGTGGAGAACTTGGACGGCTGAGATATGCATCTCAGATAGAAGGGTAGCCGTTGATTATTGCAACCCTTCGTTTTGGCAGCCAGCGTAATGCATGGCTTTGGCATGTGTTAGGCGCGACCAAATTAGGGTTTGGTGCAAACCGTGATGTTTGGCCTTTGGATGGAAGTTTCCATGCGTTGGGTGGCAAACTTTGACGGCTGAGATATGCATCTCAGATAGAAGGGTAGCCATTGATTATTGCAACCCTTCGTTTTGGAAGCCAGCGTCGTGCATGGCTTTGGCATGTGTTAGGCGCGGCCAAATTAGGGTTTGGTGCAAACCATGATGTTTGGCCTTGGGCCGGAAGTTGCCATGCGTTGGGTGGCGAACTTGGACGGCTGAGATATGCATCTCAGATGGAAGGGTAGTCGTTGATTATTGCAACCCTTCGTTTGGCAGCCAGCGTCATGCATGGCTTTTCCATGTGTTAGGCGCGGCCAAATTAGGGTTTGGTGCAAACCGTGATGTTTGGCCTTGGGCCGGAAGTTGTCATGCGTTGGGTGGCGAACTTGGACAGCTGAGATATGCATATCAGATGGAAGGGTAGCCGTTGATTATTGCAACCCTTCGTTTTGGCAGCCAGCGGCATATGGTAGGGCCGGCATGGCTTTGGCATGGAGGCGTGGCTGGCATGGTTTTCCATTGGCACGGCGGTGCGGCTGGCATGGTTGGCATGCTTTGGCGTGGAGACGTGGCTGGCATGGTTTGCCATTGGCACGGTGGTGCGGCTGGCATGGTTGGCATGCCTTGGCGCGGAGACGTGGCTGGCACGGTTTTCCATTGGCACGGTGGTGCGGCTGGCATGGTTGGCATGCCTTGGCGCGGAGACGTGGATAGCATGGT
>NW_020649860.1:3729503-3788862 GCF_003573695.1 Papaver somniferum
AGAGACGTGGCTGGAATGGTTTTCCATTAGCACGGTGGTGCGGCTGGCATGGTTGGCATGCCTTGGCGCGGAGACGTGGCTGGCATGGTGGTGCGGCTGGCATGGTTGGCATGCCTTGGCGCGAAGACGTGGCTGGCATGGTTTGCCATTGGCACGGTGGTGCGGCTGGCATGGTTGGCATGCCTTGGCGCGGAGACGTGGATGGCATGGTTTGCCATTGGCACGGTGGCGTGAGAATTAGGGTTTGTCATATACGAAGGTGATGTCGGTCAATACTAAGGGTTCTGTCGTGGAACATGACACACGTATATAAAAAAAAAGGTACCCTAGTAATTCTTACGTAGGCATGCTGATTGATTCAATAAATGCGCTAGTGGTCGCAGTGACGTCATGTCAGATGTACGGTTTTACGATTTTGACCCTAAGCTAAAAACCACCATCAACAACAGTATATACACAAAGATGTGGATCAGGAAAAGACCAATACTGCGGAATAATTAAGTATTCATTCTATTTTTCATCACTATTTGCACAATGACATATAATAGTGTTAATCTTTGTAAACAAAAGTTCATACTTTCTTCCATCGATATTTGCATAATGATATAAAAGGCTTAACTTTTGTAGTCAAAAGTTCATTCTATCTTTTATCAATACTTTCATATCGACATACTCCCCCGTCTCTAAAAGATAGGTTGGTTTCCTTTTTTGGGTATGTCAAAAAAATAGGCAGGTTTCCTAAAAGAGAAAGTCAAACATTACTATTTTACTACTTTTCCCATCATAAAAAAAATCAGTCGTAAATGTTCAATGTATAGAAATATCGAAAAACGATAAACCAGCTGAAGAACTCGGTTGCTTCCATTGATTTCCGTTGATTAACAAAGGGATTGGACGTCAGGAGCTTGTATGTAAAGGATTTGGACAGATTTTGAAGCAAGAAGTTACTGAAGATTAAGGTACGAGTATTTGTTGATTGGTTTGAGTTTCGAACGAGAAAACAGTTGAAGCAGAAGGTCTTGATACAATCGATTTGGGAAGTCTTTTTGAGTTCAATTAGAAGAGATTAAGAATGAGCTATTGTAGAATTCGTAACTCGAACAAAAATTCACTGGTTCCGGAAGAGTTTTTTTAACCTAAAAATCAGCCCAAAATTAATGTAGATGTCGTTGATTTTATGGGTTAATGGTCGCTCATTGATGATTGTTTAGAGTTTCTAAATGATTACGAATCTTGGTTTTGCAGGGAAGGAGCATAACACGCACCACAAGCTCATGTTCTGGATCCCAATTTCACGCCCACAAACTGTCTTAAAAAAGTCCTGAAAGAAAATTGATTCTAGTAGAGGCAAGGCTGGAATAGATTGTTGCTATGATGCCGCAAGACTGAGATTGCAAAAGAGTGTTGGAGCTGGTGAATACCATATCGCAGTTAAAAAAATGAGATGATGGTGATGATGTTTTGTGAAGCTGTTGTAGCTGTTGGTGGTGCTCGCCGGCGACGGTTGGTTGTGGTGGCGGTCGTCGGAGGCGGTGGTGGTTGTTGGTAGTGGTTGTGGGCGGAGGTGGTGGTTGGTGGTGGTCGTCGGAGGTGGTGGTGGTGTCATTTGGTGGTAAAGATGATTGTGACATCATGTTTATTATATTTTAATATTTTGAGTTTAAATTTAAATTTATTTAATTTGGGGCTTGACGATATATAAAAGAGTATGGATGTCTTTTAATAACTCTGGCTATATTTAGACTGCTTTTAATTAAGGATCTCATATTATGGATAACCCATGGATGAGGCCTTAGCTTACTTTTCTCTTCCTACTTTTAATTTTTTCTATAACTAGTTTATTATGATTTTCCCTATTTCCTACCCCTAATTTTCCTATTTCCCATCCCTAATTATCCTAAGTACCATCCAATTATATTCTAAAAAATCCTAAATCCTACCTATTCCTAATTTGACTTTAGTTTCGATCTACACCTTAAATATATTTTATCCACCCCACAAGTGAAAACCCTAAGATCAAAATCCTAAATCCTTTTTTATCCACCACCGTAGCCACCCTCTTTCCCCTATCCGCCACCTTCTTCTCCCCAACCGACCACTGACTCGGATACTTTTTATTTTCATCTAATTAATCAAATCTAATAATTTATTTTGAAGATCATGATTATATAAGAATTTGATTTGAATTTTGTATTGTGATCTCGGTTTGTGGTATGTGCTTTGTTTGTTATACTGTAACTTCGATTGATTTCGATAAATCTAGACCAGTTGGGTTGTTGACATTATGAATTGTTTTTGTTAATCCTCTAAACAAGTCATAATCTATCAATTGCTTCGAGATGCGTTCACATTAGATGAATTAAAATTCAAAACAAGAATTAGTTCCGTGGGTTAACTTTTCGGTTTGACAAAGACTGACATTAACTCCTGTTAGAGCACCCAAAATGCAATATACTATACAATGGTACTCATAGACCACTTTACGTATCTACGCTTTTGTTGTCATTGTAATGTTTGTCATTGTAAATAAGCAGACGGTATACCTAATTTAAGCTATTGTTTATGAAAACATGTTCAAACAGATAAATTTTTTTTTAACCAAAGGCAAACTTTATATTACATAAATATATTACTTACATCATGATTTATGTAAGGAATTACTATCCACCACTTCCCACATAAATTCTATTTTCGAGCTGCCTTTGCTAAAGCATCTGCAGCTTTATTACAAGACCTGTAAACAAACTCACAAGACCACACAAGGTAACTATTACATATATTAACACAATTTCTAAGAAGAGGTAAACACTGCCACTGACAAAGACTAGTTTGATGCTGTAAAAAGTTACTGATACTCAGATTGTCTGTCTCAAAAATGACATTAGACCAGCCATTTGAATCTGCTATTTGCATAGCCTCTAACATAGCCCAGGCTTCAGCTTGCTCAACATTTATAGCTCTTTTCAATGTTCCCCTTCCCATGACATAGGCCCCTGCAGAATTTCTAGTTATAATACCAATACCAGCTAACAAAGATTCAGAATTATATGAAGCATCAATATTTATCTTTAAGAACTGTACAGGAGGAGGAACCCAAGGCAGATGTAAGATGTAGTTCTGTAAATGATAATGATCATGAGCAACAAATAAGGTATCTAAATGATGTTGTGCCCTGTAAGAGTTTATCTGATGTATGACAGTTCGATGATTGGGTGTTATATTGCTGAAAACAGCCCTACATCTATGTTTCCAAATGAAGTGCATTATACAGAGAGCTAAGTGTACAGCTAGAGGTGTGTGTTTGATAGTTATATTCGAACCCTTAAGCTTCCAAGTCTGAATCCAGGAGAGAACCGAGGGATGCTGCACAATGGAAACGAACTGATTAGGAAAAAAAGTCTTCCATATAGCTTGAGAGAAGGAGCAATGAAGTAGCAAATGGTCCAGATCTTCAGTTTGATTCATACTACACAGAACACATATTTTATCATCAACATTCAGATGCCTAAAAATGCGAGCTTTCACAGGTATAGCATCATGTATTCCTTTCCACATAAAAATTTGAAACTTGTATGGTACTTTCAATTTCCAGAATGCTAACCAAAATTGCTGAGATAAACCCATTGAAATATCCATATGCAAATCCTTTTCACAAAACATCTTGTACGCTGAAGCAGTTGTAAACATGCCAGTACTAGTAAAAGGCCAGACCAACTTATCTTCCTGATCTAATTGTAAAGGAATAGTGAGAATAGATTTCACCTGGTCTGCAGAAAATAAATGGCGAAGAAGCGGAATATTCCATTGCTGAGTGAGAGGATCAAATAGTTCTGAAACCCATTGAATATTACTTGTATTCAGATCACTCCAATCTTGAATTGCAGTCTGCATGGAAGGAATCCAATTGGCAGTCCCGATATTGATGCTAGTACCATTACCTACTTGCCATTTTGCATTTCTAAGAACAATTTCAAGCCCAACACATATACTCTGCCATACCCAACTTGAATTGTTAGTTTCCGGTGGAGGGAAGAATTGCAGATCATTATGAGGAAAGTATTTACCTTTCAACAATTTGGCCCAAATAGCATCTTGATTATGTAATAATTGCCAGGCCAATTTCGCAAGACGAGCTAAATTGTAATTGGTTAAATTTTTAAGACCTAGACCTCCAAATCTTTTAGGTACACATACCTTTTTCCATCCAATAAGTTGTCGTGGATGATCGTTGGTAAAATTATTCCACCAGTAACGCCTTTGGATGTTGTCCATTTGATAAATTGTTGTTTCTAGCAGTTTAAGGATCTGCATTTGATACATACCCATTGTACTCAGCACTGCATTCACTTGAGTTGTTCTTCCTACTTGGTTAACCATTTTACTATGCCATCCCTGTAACCGGTTAGTCATGTTATCAAGAATACCTTTACAATTTTTTTGTCTTGATCTATGCATCAAAAGAGGAATGCCCAAATATTTTTCACCCAACCCCATAACTTTCATATTAAGAATGCTAGAAATACTAGACTTGTGAGCATTTGAAGTGTGTTTACCAAAAAACAAAGTTGACTTCTGCATGTTAATAACCTGTCCTGAGGCTTGTCCAAAAGATTGAATCAGATGTCTAAGATGATTCATTTGAGCAGAATTAGCTTGAAAGAATAACAAACAATCATCTGCAAAAAACAGATGATTGATAGGAAGACAATGTTGGTTAATTTTAATACCATTGAGAAGACTAGAATCAACATTATGCTGTAAAAGTCTAGAAAATGATTCCATGATGAACAAAAATAAATAAGGAGACAAAGGGTCTCCTTGGCGTAAGCCGCGGGTTGGACAAAATGAAGAACTAGGAGTACCATTGATAAGTATAGAAATATTTGTTGTGGATATGCACTGATCAATCAAAGAAATCCAATCTTCATGAAAACCCATTTGGCGAAAAATTGATAATAAAAAAGACCATTCTACCCGGTCGAATGCTTTCGACATATCTAACTTTAAACCTACCATAGCCTTATTTATCTTCTTAATTTTCATACTATGCAGAATCTCCTGTGCTATAATAACATTATCATGGATATGTCTGCCTGTAACAAAGGAAATTTGAGTAGGAGAAATAATGTCAGGAAATAAAGGTTTAAGACGGTTCGCCAAAATTTTTGAGATGATTTGTAACTAACATTGCACAGACTAATTGGTCTGTAGTCAGCTGGTGTTTGAGGGTTATGAGTTTTGGGTATCATAACTTGATATGTATGATTTATATCCTTAAGCATATGCTTGAAGGTAAAAAAGTACTGAACCATGGAGTTTACCTCAGGTCCAACTGTCTCCCAGAATTGTTGATAGAAAGAAGCTTGGATCCGTCATTACCTGGAGAAGCCCAAGGTCTAATCTGAAAGACAACATCCTTAATTTCTTGAGCATCAGGAACTCGGATAAGCTGAAAGTTTTGGTCTTCTGTGATACAAGGAGTAAACAACTGCAAAATATCTTGATTAATCTGCGGCTTAGAAGTAGTTGAAATATTCACAAAATGGTTAAGAAAAATAGACTCAATGTTACTCCGATGATCATACCAAATACCCAAAGGCCCTTGAATAGCCTGAATGTTGGATCTCTTTTTATTGAAATTAGCCATTGAGTGAAAATATGATAAATTCCTATCTGCTTCAAGAAACTTGTCACCTGCTTTTTGCATAAAGAATTCTTTCTGGATTGTTAGCCACTATTGAAGATAAGAACTTAACTGTCGAATCAAAGGATGGGAAGCTGGCAAATTATCATCATAACAACGTTGCAGTTGATTCTGAATATTATGAAGATTGCACTCAATATTCCCAAAAGAGATTTTTTTCCACAATTGCAACTGAAATCTAGTGAATTTTAACTTACTTGATAACTGAAAAGAAGGATAGCCATTAAATTGTTGTTGCCAACTTTGATTGATAGTGTCTTTACAAGAGGCCACTTGGAACCAGCACTTGTATAGCTTAAAAGGAGTGTGTTTTCTAGCACTAGGAACAGTATGTAACAAAATAGGACTGTGGTTTGAAGCAATGGGAATTAAATGTTGCAGATGAGCATTAGTATAATTATTAATCCAACAACAGTTCACTAAGGCTCTATCTAATCTAACAGAGACATGAGCATCTCCATCTCTATGATTCGACCAAGTAGTGTCAGCTCCTGAATAACCCAAATCAATGAGACCCATTTGCTGAATAAAATTCCTAACATGTCTAGCATGATGAGAATGAGATGCATTAATACTATGGGTTTCAGAGTCATTCATAGTGAAGTTCAAGTCGCCTAAAAAAACCCACGGGAGATCAACAGAAGAATACATATCAAGCAAATATTGCCACTGATTGTTATTGCTTACAACATCACGCACTCCATACATAAAGGTGACCAAAAAATCCAAGTTATTATCATGAGTGTGTACAATAGCATGTATTTTATCAAAGGTAGTGTGCATTATTTCAACATCAATTCCTTGTTTCCAGGCAAGAACAATACCACCAGAAAGGCCCAAAGAAGGATCAAACCAATAATTAGGGTATTTAGTTCTAGAAAGATATAGTCGCATATTATTGGGCTGAGCTTTGGTTTCGCACAAGAAAAAAATATCTGGATCATTATTTGTTAAACAAAAACTAAGATAGTCTCTAGTATGAGGGTTTCCTATACCTTGACAGTTCCAAGACAAAATTTTCATGTTGTAAATAATGAAAAAGATAGATAAAAAGGTAGGGAAAAAACAACACAGATTAAGGAAAGAGTGAAAACTCAATAAAGAAAAACGAGTTGAGAAAAACACCTGTTGCCATGCATCAGTTTTGTTCTGTGCATTAAGGGCATGTGCTGCAGCAATGTCCCAAACATTATTCTCTTCAACGGTAGCAGTTCATCTTGAACAGAAGATGTTTCCCTATCTTCAAGTTGATTCTCAGGAGTTATAACCAAGGTTGGGGGTCGACGATATCGCTTCTTCGTACCACTCGTACTAGCACCAGCACTTGTCAGTGTAGAATATGTCCTTACGGAAGAGGAAAGATGAGACTGATCATGATAGGATGATGAAGTTGCAGCATCAGAATCAGTAGCCGAGAAGATGGATAGGCGCATTCCATCAAAAGGCCTCGGCTGTTCTAGAGCAATTGGTTGACGCAGTCTGTTTCTCCGTTGAGTACCATGTTGTAAAAAGAGTTGAGCTTCTTGCTGAGGATTTCTTTGAGGAGGTAAAATCGGCTCAGCAAAACCAAATCCTCTTACAGTCTCTTCCATTTCACGTCTTCGATTAGTCATATCAGTACAATCATTTTCTTCATAATTAGGTACCTTACACTCAGAGCAAAGTCTGTAAGGCTGTTTTTCATAAAAGAAACCAATCCACCTAGTGACACCAGCAGCATTAGCGGCAGTAATACCAGTTATAAGAGGAGTGTTGACATTAATAAGAATTAAAGCTCTATATTTTGAGGAAGTAGGAGGACTAACACCATCAGGCTCAACCACTCTAACTTCTCCAACGATATTACCAAGCATTCTCAAAATATCAGCATAAGTGAATTCAGGTAAGAGGTACTTATATTCTAGCCAGTATGGAGAAACCGAGAAATCTAAGATATGATAGTCCATTGTTAAATTCCAATCTTTTAAGACTATCAAATAACCATCAAAATTCCAAGCCCACCAAACAAAATAGCTTCTTTATCATCATTAACTTGAAATTTGATAACAAAAACATTAGGTTCCAAACTACGCACTTAAACCAACCATTGATTGTGCCTCCTCAGATGAGGCCAAATGAATCTGGCAGCTCGTTCAACATCTTGCCATATCATAACACCAGGGGCGTAAAGTTTACCAGCAAGACAATATCTCCAATCTCAAATTCCAGTTAGGATTGCAGTATTCGAGTGCATAACAACCCTTCTTCTAATAGGTTCTTCACTGATTGAAACTTCCTCCATCTGTTCAGAAATGTTATTCACCGATGCTCTAGCCATAAGGGTGAAGAAAAGTAAGATGTTGTAATAACAGAGAAGGATATAAAGAAACTGAAATTGTTTGAGGTAGTATTTATAAGGAAAATTTGTAGGATGTGTCAAATTCTTAGTTAGATAAGTATGGTTGAAAGGTTAGAAAAAACTCAGAACACAAATACATTTTTGTAGACCCCAAAGCTCCTGACCAAGTAAAGATAACGTCAAGAACACTTTTCCCTAAAAGTGAAGCAGGAGAATCATTATAATAACCCCAGATTAGATAAGATTGAGAGAAACCGATAAGGATGAATCAGATGCACCACTGCAATAAAAATCTAACTTTGATTATGCCAACTTGGAAACTGCCAACTATGATTATACCTCAAGATATGATGGGACATTACTGCAACACCAGTGCGTGGCAACAAGCAGGGAGGAGATTCACAAATATAAAGGGGAAAATGAAAAATTGAAAATTAGGGCAAAATAAAAAGAAGAGACATATAAAAACATCAGAGTTGGACCAAAAATCAATCTACAAAGGATAAATCCAGAGGATTAAAACAATGGGTTGAAAGAAAAAGATCAGATCGAATCAAAAAAGGGGTTCAAAATCAAGGGTTGACTATGATTGACTTAGGGTTGACAATCTTGACCATATCGTCTTCAAGTGGTTAAATCCCGTCTTTTGTTATACGAAAAAGTAGTTAGTTTTGAGGTTCAAACAGATAATGATGAGTGAGCTTATGGAAATATGTACCAACAGATACTGGTTAGTGAAAATAAAAGATTTGTGAAGAAGAAGACCAATAGTGCAGCAAAAAGAACAAAAGCAGCTTGATAATGTTGATGAAGTTCCTAAAGTGCAGAGGAGAATATGGAAACTTAAAGAGAAAACTATAACTCCTATAGGTTTTGATATTTGCAATACCCCAAAATCAACAACTGAGGATGGAGTGGAGAAAGAATTTTTAATTGAAGATGAAATTGTAGATGTTATAATCACTCCAATAGAGAAGCCAAGTGCAGTCGATTCTCAAGAACATGAAAATTCAGGTAAATTTCATATATTACAAAGTTTAGAGAATGATGAGTTTCCTCCTTTGAGTGTAAACAAATTATTAGATGTGGCCACTAGTAGTACTTCAGTGATAAACAAGATTAAGGTTGGTACAGAAAAGGAACAAGGAACTCAAGAAGTTGTGAAGAAAGTGGTTAAACCAAAGAACATCAGTTTTATAACAACAAGAAAAAACAATGGAACAAATTTAGTAAAAAAGAAAAAAGGTGTGAGGAGTCCTGCTACTTCTCAATCTCAACCTTCTATATGAAGACAATTTTCTTTAATATCAGAGGCTTAAGGAGACCTAGAGCCAAAGATAAATTAAGAAATTTAGTTAAAAAATTTAGTCCTACACTAGTTTGGGTGGTGGAGCCAAAAGTGAAATGGAATTCTAATGACTGCAAAAGTCTTAAACTAGCAGGTATGAATCAAAAAGTAATACATAATTCAATAGATGGTATTAAAAGAAATATTTGGCTTTTCTGGAGTGCTTCTATAACTGAACCAAAGGTGATTTCAATAACTAAACAGGTGATTACTGTGAATGTTGGTGGTGTTCCAATTTCTGGAATTCATGCAGCTTCACTTTCAGTTGATAGAAGAGAATTATGGAATGAATTAATGGTAATAAATTCCATGGATTTACCTTGGATGTTAATTGGGGATTTTAACACAGTTTTAAGTGGAGATGAAAAAATAGGGGGAAGATCTCCTTTAAGAGCAGCTATGCAAGATTTCCATGAAGTGATCAATTTTTGTAGTTTAGCTCAAGCTCCAAGTTCGGGTCTACAATTTACATGGAGTAATAACAGAGCAGGTGTAAAAAGAATTGTTTGTACTTTGGATAGGGCTCTGTATAATGTCAAGTGGATTGAGAAATATCCTACTTGGTGTTACAAAGTTGGAATAAGAAATATATCTGATCATAGTCCACTTTTGGGATCTTGTGTAATGATGCCTAAACCTAAAAATATCCCTTTTAGAGTTCTAAAGATTTGGCTGGAGCATGAATATTTCAAAAGACTAATCAAGGAAGTTTGGAATGAAGATTTTCAAGGTAATCCTATTTTTGTTTTTATGAAAAAAATGAAGAATATGAAAGTAAGAATTAAGGAATGGAATTGGAGTGTCTTTGGGGATGTTAGAATCAAATTGGCAGATGCTGAAAAAGAAGTTTTGAATGCTACAATTCTTTCAGACCAAGACCCAAGTAATATTTCACTTTTAAACAATCTGGTGGTGGCCAGAGGAAAACAAGAGATATTAACTAGCAACATCATTCGATATTACAACAGAAGGCAAGAGTGAGTTGGTTAAAAGAAGGTGCAGCTAATACTAGATTCTTTCATACTTCAATCAAGATTAGAAATGCTGCAAATACTATAACTGAACTTGAAGATGAAGATGGATCCATCATAAATGATCAGTTTTTGATTGCAAAATCTCTTGAGAATCATTTTAAGGAGAAATTCAAATTCAAGGAAGTTAACTTCATGGAAGGAATTTTTGATACAATCCCAGAGGTTATAAATGCAGAAGACAACATGATGTTAGAGAGCATTCCTTCAGGCCAGGAAATCAAAGATGCAATTTTTTTCTCTAAATGCTGATAGTGCTCCTGGGCCTGATGGCTTTCCAGGTTTTTTCTACAAGTTTGCTTGGGAAATAATTGGAGAAGGTGTTATAAAAGTTGTACAATACTGTTGGAGAAAAGGTATTATTCCAAGAGGACTCAACTCTAATTTTCTATTCCTATTACCTAAAGTAAAATGTGCTAGGAGACCAACTCAATTTAGGCCTATAAGATTGAGTAATTTCAGCTTCAAGATATTTACAAAGATAATGACATCAAGAATGAATGGGTTTATGGAGAAATTAGTGTCTGAACAAAAAGGATCCTTCATAAAAAACAGATGCATTCAAGAACAGATTGTTTTAGCATCTGAAATGATAAATGAATTAGATACCAAGAGGAGAGGTGGAAATGTAGAATTAAAACTGGACATAACACAAGCATATGATTCATTAAGCTGGGAATTCTTATTTGAAGTTATGGCAAAATTTGGCTTTTCTCAAAAGTACATAAAATGGTTACATCAATTGTTCACTTCAGCTAGAGTTTCTGTCTTAGTGAATGGAGGTCCAGTTGGTTTTTTTGAAGTGAGTAGAGGGTTGAGACAAGGTGATCCATTATCACCAATTTTGTTTGTATTAGCTGAGGATGTTTTGAGCAGGAGTTTAAGAAAAATGGTTGAGGAAAATAGGATTGCTCCAATGGTTAATTACAAAGGAGTACAACCTACCCATATTCTATTTGCATATGATGTCTTTCTTTCTTCAATGGGCATAAAAGGAATATACAAAAGGTGATGAAATTATTAAGTGATTATCAATCATCCTCAGGCCATGTCATAAATCAAATGAAGAGCAAGATTTTTGTAGGAGGAGTAACTGAAGCCAGGAAGTACCAAATTGCTAATGAGCTTCAAATGAATCTTTCTTCATTCCCAGACAAGTATTTGGGAGTAAACTTGAAACCAGGAGCTGTGAGGTCAAGTACAGTTTGGTGTGTGGTGGAAATGATACAAAACAAACTAACTGGTTGGATTGGGAAGATGTTATCTTTCAAGGACAGACTAACCCTTATCAAATCAATTTTGTGCAACATTCCCATTTATAACATGTCAGTCTATAAGTGGCCTACAAGTGTAGTGAAAAATTGTGAGAAACTTATAAGAAACTTTCTATGCACAGGGAATCCATATGAGAGAAAATGCATAACTTTAAATTGGAATGAAACATGTTCACCAATGGAGGAGGGTGGTTTGGGCATAAGGAGAATGGAAGTAATAAATAAGGCTTTACTGATGAAATTAGTATGGAAGATACAAAATTCTGAATTTGAATGGGCAAGATTTATGAGAGCAAGGTATATAAAGGCAGATGGTGAATGGATTTCAGGTTATAAAAAGTCTTCAGTATGGCCAGGTTTGAAATGGGTACTAGATGAAGTAAAGTTCCATACTATATGGATCACTGGTTCGGGTGAGAAAATATCAGTATGGAGTGATGCTTGGATAAAAGATAAACCACTTAATGAGATATATGAAGAGGATGAATATATGATGCAGAACAAAAACATGAAAGTTGCAGAGTTGATTGTTGCTGGTGAGTGGATGATTCCTTCTAGAATGCTTCAATATTTTCAAGTAGAAGAATTACATGTTTTATCAAAAACAAAAGATACTAGGGTTTGGACTGGAACTATGTCAGGTGAATTCACAATACACTCAGCTGTTGAATGTATTAGAGAGCATTATCAAAAAGTGACATGGGCAAGACATGTTTGGCATCCTACCCTTCATCCAACAACAGCAAGCAACATATGGAAGATAGTGAGGGGTATCTTCTCAACTGATGAAAAAAGAAAAGGCAAGGGTTACAGTTTAGCATCAAAGTGCTATATGTATGGTGTTGATTCTGATAATCTTGAACATATATTATGATTTTGTAATTTCAGTCAGATAATATGGAAATGGCTAGGTGGTATCTTCTTGTTCTGCAACCCTGAATCATATGAAGATGTTATGAACTTTGCAAAGAATAAAAGTGGAGCTGTAAAGGATATATGGTTACTGGTTGCTTCCATTACAATGATGGAGATATGGTTCTTAAGGAATAGAATTTGCTTTGAAGAAGAGAAAGTAAACTTGGGTAATTTCAAGAGAAGAATAAAACAGTATACAAAAGACTGTGCAGTGAGAATAAAAAGCTATATGTGGGAGTGTAGCTATGATTACATGGTCTTTAAGAATTTTGATCTTAAACATCAACCAATAAAGCCTCAAAGAATTATTGAAGTGAGTTTCTTCTTACCTGCAAGAGATTAGATACTTATATGTTGTGATGGGTCATCTAGGGGCAATCCAGGTGCAGCAGGATATGGTTTTGTGTGCAGAGATGAAATGGGAGGTTGTATATATGCTGAAGCTACTGGCCTGGGAATTGCAACTAATTACATTGCAGAACTAATGGCTATTACAGGTGCAGCTGAATGGGCTATACAGAACAACAAACTTGATATATGTATTAACTCTGATTTTAAAGCAGCAGTGAGTGCATACATGTCAGGAAGGCTGCCTTGGTTCATGCAGGTAAGATGGAAGAGATTAAAGGAACTATTGCATAATATCAAACTTGTACATAGCTTGAGAGAAGTAAATTTCTCTGCTGACTCCATGGCAAAGAAGGGTGCAAGATTGGTGAGAGGGGGAAAGATCATTTTCAATTTAAAACCAAGTTTCATCCCAGTTTTGGAATCACCTGAGCAAATTTACTATAGGTTTTGCTAGAATTTTTTTTTCTTATGTTTATTACAGTTGGGCTTTAGGTTTGAGTTGCCTTATTTTTTCTTTTGAGCTTTTCATTTTATTGGGCCTTGGTAGCTCTTTTTGATGTAAACTTAGGGCTGAGCATAAAAACCGTAACCGCGGTTTTTATCCGTATCCGTCCGCAAAATTGCGGGTGAAAACCAATCCGCAAGATCTATGGACCGGACACGGATGCATTTTCAAATCCGCAGGCGGTGCGGTTACGGTTGCGGTTGGGATTTGATAACCGCGGATTACCCGCACCGTAGGACAATTAGGGATTCAATCGATTTCTTCTTGGGCCTCTTATTAGCTAAGTATAATTAGTTGGGCCTATAGCAAACTCTTCTTGGGCCTCTTATTAGAGTGACTCTACACGTAGCGAGGCTGCGAGAGGATAAACTCTTATTTTCTCTTCTTTTTTCTTCATTTTTCCTTCTTCTTCTTTTCTTTCTTCTCTTCTATGCTTTCTTCTGTTCTTCGCTCGAGTAGTGATTTTGAGAGTAGATTCAAGAAAATTCAATTCGTGATGTTGTTTAGATGGAGGAAGAGTTGATGTATCAGGGAATTACGAAGAAGAAGGTGCTTCCGGGAATCGTGATGAAGAATCAATGAAATTAGGGTTCCATGAGAAGAACTCTGAGATGATTTAGAAAGTGAATCTGACGCTCTAGATAGATGATTAGAAGTGGGTTTTGTTGATTGTGGAACGGGTCGAGGTTAATTGGATGATATGGAGTCATGCGTGAAGAATCTGATAGTTAGGGTTTCATGTTCTTCCCTAATTTTAGAACTAGAGTTTTGGAAACCGATTGAAGATTGATTTGGAGTTAGACAAGAAGAAACTGAAGGCCGGGTGTAGTGAATTGAGGAAGAATCTAAGAAGAAGGTGATGCTTCTGAAACTGATTAAGAATAGAAGACTAATATCAGAGAATAGTTGATGATGGTGTGTTGCTTCAAAGGCTGTTTCAAACTCAGGGGAGATGTGAATTAGATTTCAGCATTAGTGGGTGGTGGAACATCAATTCAGGGAAGATTATTGTTGGGTAAGTCTGTATGTTGTTTAATTTCAGTGTTTGAAGTTTAATTTTGGTTCCTTAGGAATTGGGGTTATTCATGTGTTCTTTCCAAAATCAGTAAATTAGGATTCGTGGATTTTAGTGGAACTATTCGTTTATTTATATTTGATAAGATGAATTCCAGATTTGTAACAAAGATGTTAAATGTCTGCTGTGTGTGTTGGAGTTGTCTTGAAATGGAGCCACAAATTATTGTTGGGTAAGTCTCTTTGTTGCTTATTTCATTGTTTGAGGCTGAATTGTTTAGCTTGTATGTGTTGAATTGATATGGACATGGCGGATATGAGACACAACTGTGGTTGTTTGTGAAGATAACTTCTTTTTTTTTTTTGATGATTTTTGTGATTAAAAATCCGCGGTTAATCCGCAACCGGCCCGCACAATCCGCGGATCCGCGGATGTAAAATCCGCGGGTGATTAGACCGGTCACGGTTTGATTTTCCAAATCCGCAACTTTGACGGTTTGGTTGCCGGTGACCCCTAATCCGCAACCGTCCGTCCGTTGCACACCGTCAAAGTTGGTTGTATTGGGCCATAATGAGTTTGATTGTATTGGGCCATAATGAGTAATAAAATGGTCTTGATTGAGCAAAAAAAGAAGAAGAAGATCAATAAAAAGAGGTAATAGTCATACTTGGATTAATTTGACTTTTTGTAGGTGGCACGTAGGAATATCAAAAATGACAAGTAAATTGATTTTTAAAAATTGTAAAGGATGGGAAACAGAAAAAATAAAGATGAGAAATAGGAAAAAGCTTTATTATTATTGTTTACTACTTTCAAAAATAATGATCGAGTGCTATCTTGTATATGGATATGTACAAAATAACAAAACTCAAAACAAAAAAAGTGAAAATATAAATGAATGGGATGAAACTGATTTTGTTAGTCAATTGGGGAAACGCACGACCACGAATTGTTATCCCCAACCTGGAATTCCTTTGCCCGTCAAAGCGAGAGAGAGAGAGAATGGCAATGGCTTCTTCAAACATGGTTCAATTGCACAAGGTATGTATAAGATGCAATTATTCCTGGTTTTAACGCCGAATTAATTATTGTTTCGTACTTCCTCCTTTATGACTTTTGCAGTCACAACAACAACGAGGATTTCAGGTATTCTGCAGAAAAAAAGAGAAAGACTACGGAGAAAATAGCAACTACCCGTTTAAAGTCATCGAAATTACTCCTCCTCCCAAGAATCTCGGCATTCGCTGTTTTCCCTCTGTAAGTATTTTTTTCCCCTTTTCCAGATTTTTTGTTCTTGATTAGTTTTCATCAATTTATGTATATTCATTTGTTGGATTAGTTATTAGAAAATTGAAATTGATAGTTCATTGTACATTTAAACTGAGGTTTAGTAAGCTCAATTTGTGTGTAACTTAGGGTTTCAAAATCGTGCTTGCTTGTTAGTTAAAAGTTAGAAGCCAATGCTAGTAAAGAGAAAAGAATGAGGGAGGTATTTTTGAGGGAGGAGGTATTTTTGAGGTTATCGGCATTGGTGTTTGGGATCCTAGTTAGCATTCTTGATGACAACTACAAACAATACGCAAATTGCCAAGGTGAAGAGAAATTCTTGAATAGTGGTTTGTGAGAATGTGTAGGGAATGATAGAAGTTAAAGTCAGTTTAAGTATTATTTCTCAAGTAGTTGGATGTTCAAAACATGCTAAACTGTATGTTACCTTTGGCATCACCTAGAGTTTGACATCTAAGAGGTTTCAAGGAATTTGTTTCCTTCATTTATTTTTGGTTGTTTATGGATGATGTTGTGATTGGAAACTTTAGCTAAATAGGTTAACTATGAGAAAGGTTATCGGTATCTTGAGAGTCCATTGGCTAGACTAATATCTGCATTATGTTAGACACTTGCTTGTTTAGTTACATCCTTGAGTGGCAGGTTGTAGCCTTGATCAAGTGTTTCTCTAGCCCCAATTTGTTATGGAATCCTTCTTCTTAGATTTTTTTCAAGTGTATAGGATTAAAGCTGTCTTACTATTGTATTCATTGGGTTATGCTCTTAGAGGGGCACTCATATCCTGAATTCTTCAAAACATGGGTCTTCAGTAGATATCCATTTCGTCCCAAACTAGCTATATACAACACAAGGTGTCAACAAACCAGTTCTTCTTGCATCAATTGCATTTTAAGAACATATTTCAAGTTGGATTTAAGTTCGACCAGAAGTAGTTGCCTCTGTTGTGTAGCAAAGAAAATAGTATTGAAATGTAACTTAGCCAGGTCTAGTCTTTAGTATTAATCATGCAGTTGATTGAGAGCGTAGACATGTCTGCTAAAGAAAAAGTTAATAACCGGTATATCCATAGATGAACTTGTTCTACTAAACGACCTTAAAAAAAGCTCAACCATTATTGAAGCTATAAGCTTCAAGATGTTGGATTGTCGGGGATTAGTAACGGAGATAGTAAGTCACACTGGTAATTTGCTTCTTAAGCTTGTCGTCTCATCAATACATATATATGCTTTTTGTTGACTTAAAAACAAAAAATTTAGTCTGACGAGAACAATATCTTGATAATACTGTATTTTTTATCAGTTGAGAGTGGAAACCCATTCCTCCAACCCCATGGACACATCTTTTATGATATTCTTGATATCCCTATTGTCTTCAATCTTCATACATCTTCACAACCACTAGTAGCACTTCTGTTCACTTTCACATTGTGAGGCAAGGTTTGCATGTGCTATATATTGGCGGTCTTTCTGTTCCCACAGGCCACTGTGACTCTTGGATTTCTTGTGTGGTTTTCCTTTCTTAATCAATCATTTGACCGAAGTTTCTCCGAAACGCAAAAAAGAAAGTCTGATCTGTATTACTGAATGTAGTTTGGCTACTTTCTTTGGACTTCACTTGATGGATTTAGGGATTCATACACCTAATACTTTTGCTGTTCAAAGAGGATGATTCGTTCTTTGTATTGCAAACAATAAAGAATTTGTTTAGGATAAACCATGTACTGAACTTGTGGCTCACAATTTAGACATGTTGCAATCCTTTTTTCTATTAATTGATTATCTCTATTCTAAAATCATCCGAGTCATTTAAAATGTCAAGTAACAAAGTTGAAAAGAAACTTGTTTAGATTTCTAGCCTTATGTTTTTTATATAGCTTCTGGAATTTGAACTGTTGGACTCTTGTCATGTTAAAAGATGATAGAAAAACGGAGTCACATTTAAGTTAGGATTCAACGCAGGCTGCTAAATGTGGTTACACACGATTAGCATATACTAAACGTCATGTGCATTTTTTTATTGATTTATTGTTCTGAACATGTGTAACTCGACATTCATCCAGAACTACAAAGAAAAGAAAAAGCTATCTAACCAACATTGAAAATGCAGCAAAAAGTTCAGGTATTTGTTTTACTCTGTATACATTTGATCTTTTTTTTGCAGAACATGCAGTGTGGGGAGAGTGTAACAATCGAAGGCCAGATCTACATGGTTTATTCTGTAACGCATCGTTATCAGCTTCGAAAAGGAAAGTACGAACCTAGCGAGAAAAGACTAGATGTCCTGTCTTCAGGTAGATACATCGTCAACTTGTATCTTCAAAACCTTCTTGAACAGTCTTGATTCATTCATTCATGAAGTAATAAGTTACTAAATTTGCCCACCTCATTGTCTATTATCTCCATCTCACATGTAAGAAATCAAATTATTATACAAAAACCTTTCTGTTTTATGGGTAGTTCATCATGTGTATATGAAAGAAACTCGTTGTCAAGACAGATTGCGTAACACGGGTGAACAAAACGCACCACATTACTATTGTGCTACTCCACCAATTCTGATATTAATGTGGGTAGTTATTGGATGTTCACTGACGATAGAGGTGGGGGGAAGGAACATGTTAGTAACTCATCCCCTTTCTCAATCAGTGATAGTTCAGTATTACCATATCCGTACATGTGAATCTCAAGGAAGCATCTTAAAGGTCCAGAGTAGTGGACATGACTTTATAAAACTGTCAGTGTCTCCATGAAAGTTCACATATAAGAACACGTGATTGGTCCCCAAAAGGAGAGGAAATGATCAACGGGGAAGTGTCCCTACTGTTTCCGACCAATCGTGATCGATCATATACATTTAACGAATAACTCTAAAAGGTTTGGCCAACTAATGAGATGTTTAACCCCTTGATTAGGTTTTTGTTTACACCGTGAAAGTGGACCCTAGGATGTTATCTTAAGATTATCCAATTTCCACCAAAGATTTCAATCACCTGTAATTTTTCATAGTTTTTCTTTTAGACCTGGAAATGCACGAAAGATAAACTCTTTATTTTGGCTACCTATCTGCATTTCCATGCCTGTGTTTATTTTCTCTGTAGGAGCGTTTACGTATATGTGGTATTCGCTACCCAACTGACCCTTGGATCTCTTCACGGTTTTTTCCGCGGGATTTTTGGGTGTAGGTGTAGAATTCGTTTATGCCTGTGCAGCTGTGGTGCTGCTTCTGAGGAGGTTATAGTTGTCTATCGAAACACACCATGTAAACAAAACTAGAATAGGTGCTGCAATACTAAGTACTAGTGCCAGTGAACTTAACAAGCTGTACCTTGTTTAGTTACAGCAAAAAAGGAAAAGGGAAAGATTATCAGTACATAATATATTACACATCCACAACCACGAAGGCACGACACTGTTAATGACCAGAGTGCGCCAGCCCCTAGTTAGTAAGTTCGCGAATCATTCGCGAATCATTCGCGAATTTTTCCGTATCACGAATTTTACCGTCTTATTCGCGTACGTTTGCAACTCCGAACCCAAGTCACGTATTATGTGGCATTCCCGGATTATTCGCGAACCGTTCACGAATTTTACGTATCCCGAATGATACGTCCGCTTAATTCGCCATAAATTCTTTAGCTTTTACTTTTCAAAGACTCCACTTTTTGGGCTTTACTGCCTCCCGAACATACACGACCGAATATTAAAAGTGTTGTAATTTTTATGAAACAAAAACGACTGAAGAGATTTGAAGGTGAAGGTGAGAGAGATCTCAAACTCACTAACCAAGCATCTAAACCACCATACGACGTCCTTTTGGATAACTAATGTTGTATATATTATTAATATCATCATATTAAGTTTATTTTTTCTTTAAATAACTCACACATATGCATAAAAATTGGTCTATGACCTTATAAATACAAATTATTTGTTATATATAGATACCGAATTTTCAGAGCCGAACTCACATTTATAAATCGAATTATACACGTACGTATGCCGTTCCGAATTACTGACGAATCACGTCCCGTTGACCGAATTTTGGACCGAATCTGGATTTTACAAAACCGTATAATACTCGTATGTTTGCCGTTCCGTACGTTTGCCGAATCCCGAATTGCTAACTAGGCGCCAGCCATCTATGACAACAAACCTCACGTGGTTATGTTTAGTTTAATACAATACACGTGCAACCATAATTAGAAGATTCAAGTAAGCTCGAGTCGTCTAGATAAAATAGTACTACATAGAATTAATTAAACCTCCATTTTCATTAGTTATATCTATCATCAGCTCGTCCCGTAGGGCTTCGCAGACAGTTGTGGCACCATTTTTTTGACTGAATAGTTGTATATGGGATGGGACTACTGCCTTCTGAGATAGCGTGGAGAGAACTACAACCACAATAGGAACTTGGATTTTGGATAGGAAATCTAAGTCATCTCCAAACAAAAACCAACTATTCACTCAACACTTGCTGGTGAATTAAAAGGCAAATGTACAAATGGTTCAACTATTCAGAACTGTTTAGCTCTTATTGGTTAGGTACTCCATCATATTCAAAGCATCCAAACTTGTAAGTGTCACTTTATAAAAAAAAAAAAAAAACGAATTTTTTAAATTTTTTTTTTTTCTTTTTTTGGAATTGGAATTTGAAAGTTGTGTGTCGAATAGAGGTGGAAGAGGTTGGACGGAAAGCGATGAATGTTTTTGGGTCTGCCACTTGAACAACAACGTGTATCAAAGGCCGAGAGTCCTCTCTCTCTAATCTTACTTATCCACCTTAATTTATTACTATTTTTTCTTGCACAGTTTTTTAATAATTAGGAAAAATGAATAAATGGAAAAAAGAATATCTCGTCTTAAAAAGAAGAATTTAACAAATCCAAAAACATCGAGAACCAAGATAATAATCTTCTTCTCCTCTCACTCCGACTATTGGCCCTTTATCTCTCTCCTTTTCTCTGTTTATCGGGAATGTCGCGAAGATAAAGGAATAGGAACTTGTGTTATACTAGTCGCTTTGCTTATTTTTTTTGTGTGTGTGTGCGTGTGAGATAATATATGATATGTTAACAAAATAAATTCTCCTATTTTTGTTCCCAAGAAATCCCACCCCCTTTCTCTAAATATTGAATCCATGCATGAATTTGATTGTCAATCTCTCCTTTATGAGGTTTGAAAGGGCACATTGATTATGGGTCTTTTAGCACATTTTACAAGCTACTATCAAAGATTGCCCACTTTCAATCCAGACATACATTCTCTCATCAGGTATTATTTACCCCCCACTTGTTTATGGTTATGTTTTTGTTAAGAAAAAATAAAATAAACATGCCCAGATTCAGTGCATATGGGTGGACTACAAATTATTCTTCATTTCTTCCTCTTTTGCATGCCAATTTTCAGTTAAGTTCTTGATTTGAGTTGATGTATACTATGCCCCATTTTGTCAAGAAAATGTGCTGATTTTGAATTGGTTTGATTTTTAGTTGGGTAATCTCTGATTAATGGCCACAACTTTGGGATTGTCACCATTGACATCTTCAAGTGCTCAATTGGGTCAGAGTGTTATTCATCCTGCTTCAAATTTCTCTAGAGAATTGCTTCGAAATGGTGTTGATAGTAGTAGTACTGGTTCCTGGTCCATGTCTCTTGAGAAACAATCCTCTAATGGTGGACATGGAATGGATCCTGTGAAAGTCAATCAGAAAGGGTCTAGCACTATCAAACATGAAAGTTTGGAAAATCAAGATATACTGAAATCCGCGGAGGAAGCTGTAGTTGAGAGCTCAATCGATCCGTCTTCTAGTAATTGTGGCATTGTAGATGGGCAATTAACAGAAGAGGCTTCAGAAGATCCTGTTTCCGGTTCCTCATCTATTACTGAATTACCCGAAATCGATGCTGAAAACCCGATTGACGATTCTGATCCGAAAAATGGTATGAATAGCTTTGACATTACAGGAGATACTGAAAAGTCCAGTGGAAGTGCCAAAGTAAGCAATTCTTGTGATTTTGTGGATAGTGGGAAGAATAGTATTTGCAGAGGTAGTACTAGCAGTGATGTTAGTGAAGATAGCAGTTCTAGTAGCGTTAACAGTTCGATAAACAAACCTCACCGAGCAAATGATGCAAGATCCGAAGCAATTCAAGCAATTCGTTCTCAAGATGGGATGTTAGGATTGAATCATTTCAGGATTTTAAGGAGGTTGGGATGTGGAGATATAGGTAGTGTTTACCTATCTGAGTTAACTGGGACTAAAACTCATTTCGCTATGAAAGTCATGGATAAAGCTGCTCTAGCAAGTCGCAAGAAGCTCGTGAGAGCTCAGACAGAAAGAGAGATATTGCAGACTTTGGATCATCCCTTTCTGCCCACTTTGTATACGCACTTCGAGACTGAAAAGTTCTCGTGTTTGGTGATGGAGTTCTGCCCTGGGGGTGATCTACATGCACTGCGGCAAAGACAACCAGGGAAGCGTTTTTCTGAAAATGCAGCTAGGTATTGCCCCTTACCATTGTTTTCTATTTCTATACAAATTATGAAGATACACATGAATGATGTTAGCTCACTTGGTTTACTCATGTTGAATAACTATTTGTATATTGCTTGAACTATTTGGCTCCTTGTCTAACATTTTGAGGACTTGCTGAATTTGGGGAACTGACATGCAATGTCTAGATTTTCTTTTGATCAAACTCCTTGACTTAGTGTGCCGAAATGCGTTCTTATTGCTCTAAATGTGAATCCATTTACACTTTATTTAGCTCGGCATGTAACTCATTTCAATTCTGAGTGGTTCTACTACGATCGGCACTGAAGCACATACCAGTGATATTGAGTATTGAATCTGGCTGGAATATTTAGTAACATGAAAATCGATGGATTAGAACACCGTATTAGCATCTGTCACGAGTAATGGTTCTACAATCTGTTGAGATTTTGTTCTTCTAAAATGGAGTATTCAGGTGCTCAGTCGAAGCACATATTAGCTTAGTGAGTTACAAACACTATTTGCTGCATTAACCTTTAAAATGTTATTGCAGGTTTTATGTTGCCGAGGTTCTCCTTGCTTTGGAGTACCTGCACATGCTCGGGATCATATACAGAGACCTTAAACCAGAGAATGTTTTAGTAAGGGAAGATGGGCATGTCATGCTCTCAGATTTTGACCTCTCTCTAACATGTGGCGTGTGTCCAACTCTGGTGAAGTCATTAAAATCTTCTTACTATTCTCAGCCTGATGGTATTGATGCCTCTTGTATAACTCAAGCCAATTGCATCCAACCATCATGTTTTATGCCTCGCTTTTTACAAAGAAAATCTAAGAAAGAAAAGAAAACTAAACCAAAGACTGAAGTCTTTCATCATATAACTGCACGTCCTGAGCTCATTGCAGAACCTACAGATGTTCGGTCAATGTCTTTCGTGGGTACTCACGAATACCTAGCACCGGAAATCATAAAAGGTGAGGGTCACGGCAGCGCTGTTGATTGGTGGATGTTTGGAATCTTCCTTTATGAGCTTTTGTATGGGAAAACTCCGTTTAAAGGGTCAGGAAACCGTGCAACACTGTTAAATGTGGTGGGGCAACCCCTCAGATTCCCAGAGACACCAACTGTGAGCTTTGCAGTGAAAGATTTGATCAAAGGTTTGCTTGTGAAGGATCCTCAACAGCGCCTTGCACATAGACGTGGAGCAACTGAAATCAGACAACACCCATTCTTTCAAACGGTGAATTGGGCATTAATCAGGGGCACCAATCCACCTGAGGTGCCAAAACCCTTCATCACGGAGATACCAAAAGCACCAAAACAAGATCAGAATGTGCCCGTGGTTGATGTAAAGCCCACCCCAGGTAATTACTTAGAGATTGATTTCTTTTAGTTTCTTGTAATTTTGCGCATTTCTCATACTTGTTTCATGGCCCTGTGTTGTATTGTACTAGAAAGATTGCTTTTATTTTTCCACGGCGACAACGTATCACATATTGTAGTATCTTCAACACAGGCAACATATGTAACTACGCTGTACTTCCTTACTACAGATGTGGTAGAGACACCGTTAAAAATTTCATCAAAATAAAGAATGAAATTGTTGATCCTTCTGACTTCTTCTTTCAAACTTTTGATCCCTTCATGATACGACTATTACTTGCTAGAAGTAGGTTTCTCAATGAAAGCCACAATGTCTGATACTTGTTGTATGCTCCAATTGATGATAAATTATTAAATGGACGTTAACATAGATACCTACCTGTTAACACTGGTTTCCCTTCCATATTAGTCATGTATAGTAGGGAACTCTAGTGGAACTTTTTCTTGTTTTTTTGTTAGTATCAGTAGTCATCTATTGCTATTGGTGACACTAAATCAAGTTATAAGTTAACTGCAGGAGCTAAATTTTGCCATTTGTATAAGAATAATATCATAGCTGTGTGTTATGAGTTTACTGCAGGAGACTTGGTCATTTGCTTTTAAATAATTTATTAAATTTTTTGCTTTAAAATAATTCGTAGCTATGCTGTTGGTTACACTACACGTCTTCACCATGAACTCCCATATTAGCAGATAGGAATAAAGACAGTAGTCTCTTTAGAAAATACTCTTTGTTGCTTACAATGCTAGTTTACAATTTCCGAGTAGATGATCAACTGTGAAGACGGTCTCTATATATTATCTCACCAATTGTCAGAACCATTTCAGATTAAGTTATAGAAATAAATTATTTTGATAGTCATCTGTAGTTGAAAGACATATATGCTGCATATGGACACCAGATTAAGCCCTTTCACATTTGAAGAAAAGAAAAACTGGCCATAGTTCCTTCGATCAACCAAGAATCACTGAATTAACTCACCGAACTATTTGAATTTTAGCCAAGACCGATTCATAATTTCAACCAGAGTTAGGAAAAATTTACCCTACACAAAATAACATAAACTGAAGGGGCGAAACCCATGATTTTATTAACCATAACTCAGGTCAGCAGAGATTGACTATCATTGGAAGTTTGATATTTTTCTATTATTATTCACTGCCCACTAACTGGGTTAGTGGGTTAGTGATGCTTTAAAAAAAAGATTATGAGTCGTTGAGTAGGAAATGGCTGACTCAGTGATAAATTAAAAAAACACTTATGGTGGGTTTGTTTACAGAATTCACAATTTCGAGAAATTTATTATCTCATGGGATTACAGATTTTGGAATTCATGTAAATTCCTCGCGTGTTTGGTAATTCAGTTAGAATTCCTACAATTCATAGAGTTCTCTTATTTTAAAGTCCATGTATTGTTTGGCACTACCCTCGGAATCTTAAAATTATATATATATGGGATTCAGAGTTAAAAATAATATGGGTCCATAAATCTCTTAATAAGTTTCCCAGCAAGGGACCAATGAAATAGAACCGTTTTTTGGGGACTACTCATAAATGGTGGGGGACTACTCTCCATTTTTTTGGGTGGATATTAGAAGTAATAATGAGTCACCCCTTATCTAACTTTTCTTCTAATACCAAACTTGCCCTTGATAATTAAATTAGTGTAATGATTAGTGAGTAATTAATGATTAGTGAGATTCAATTAATAATTTGTTTTTTTTCAAAAAAAAGAATTATAGAGAGGGAGAAGAAGAAGATGAAGATGATAATGAAGATGAGGGTTTTGGAAGAAAAAAATTTAGATCTTTTTCTTTAAGAGGCACAACAAGAGTATGATGTTTTGGGTACTCACGGATACTTCAAATTTAGTTAATGGTGCTTGAATTGGCCAAAACATTCCTAAAAATGAACAATTTACAAATTGATTTCGGTTTCGTTAACAAAGTTCGGTTACAACATTTGAAGAACAGGTAGCCGAACTCATTCTGCAAGTGTAGTTCGGTTAATGTTTCTAAAAACACAGGCAGCCGAACTCAGCTTTAATGGAGTTTTTTCTTTCAGAGAAAAGTTCGGTTAGGAGAAAAAAATTGCGCCGTAACCGAACTAAAAGTTCGGCTGGGAAAATAAAATGAAAAAATTTGCGACGTAACCGAACTCAATATATAGGTTTTCAGAGAAAAGTTCGGTTAGGAGAAAAAAATTGCGACGTAACCGAACTTTTCTCTGAAAGAAAAAACCTCCATTAAAGTTGAGTTCGGCTAGTTCGACCAGATAATTCCTAGCCGAACTTTTATCTGCAACTTCCATTTTCAACTCATTTTGATGATAACTTCTCATTTTTTTAAAGGAAAACGAATGAAAAGTAATGGGTTTGTTATAATTTTGATTTTGATTTTGTTAATGATTTAAATTAAGCTATATATAGAGGTGGCGGTGGTGGTGATTTGAGGTGGTCGGTGGTGGTTGGTGGTGGTGAGCGACGGTGGTGATGGGTAGAGGTGGTTATATATATATAGGTGGTGGTGGTGTTGGGAGGAGGTGATTATATATATAGGTGAAGGGTAGGTTAGTCATTTCCGCACTTTAGGACACCCCTTATAAGTATAGGGTAGACATTCCTATCACAAAGTAGTCCCCCACCATTTTTGAGTAGTCCCCAAAAAATGGTTCATGAAATGATTCTCCATGTTCTTCCTTTTAGGCCTAGCCCATTAAATTATAAATCACTTCATTTCCTCCATTTTACGAGCGTAATTCCACATTTTAATCCATCGAGCTTTATTTCTCAAAAACACCTACAAAAACATAAAATAATCAAATAAATAAGAAATTGAGCGCTAACAATACATGTAAGAATAGCATTGTAGAGACGGAGAATGGTTTGCAAATCGGGCGAAAATGAGTCAACTCAGTAAAAATTTTCAATCCAATTTTTTCTTCATCTAATCCTATGATCTACTTATCTTTTATAATTCTCCTTGCAATCATGATCTCTGCTTCGATTATTCGGATTATTTTGCACTAACTTTACTTGTCTGTTTTTTCTTTCGTTGATTTTTGTATTATAAATTTCTATTCTCCTTTTTTTTAGACTCTTTGTTCTTATATCTTTTTTTTGTTATGATTATGATTTGCTAATTGTAGGTCTCGTTGTTCATCAAATCATGGGAAGCATTCAGTTTTGGACCTTTGTTCTCACTAGTCTCCTCCTTTTGACTATATTGTTACAACCAAGTATCATTATTTCATCAACTTTTCCAGCAGTATTGCAAGCCTCCAATGTTGAGGAGGATCGTATGAGTATGAACCAGTATTATTTTCTTCATCATGTTTATGATCTAAATGTCATTTTCGATCCAAGGTTAATCAACTCAGTAGCAGAAACCGAGTTCACCGGAGTCGATAATTTGAATTTCAAAAAATTCAACTTTCCCCCTTTTACTCTCCGTAATGCTAGGATCACTATTATTGTACCGCAATCTTCTCAACTGATAGTCAACCTTCCTCTTATAAGATATATTTTGTACACTGAGGAAAATATTTTCTTTAATAATCTTAAAGGAAAAAGTATTTCTGGTATAACTATTTTTAGTTATTTTAGCCAACTTCTCCTCAATATCAATATCTCTTCAACCTTTGTAAACAACTTTCATCCAGATTACCTCGCGAAAACCCCTAACGCATAAGTTTACCTTGAAGATTATATGGCTTCTTCTTCTAACAGTCAGATCTCGGCTATCACTGGAAAGATGAGAACACTCAAATAAGAGACATCTATGCTCGTCAGATAAGAAGGGCAGTTGGTACCAAGTCAGCTTTTGTCAAAGTTGTTGAAGATCATAGCAAAACCCTTATTGGTAAGCTTTTCTCTAAAGACAATTTTGATACTGATGACATAGGGAAAGAAGTGCAAAAAGTGTGGAATAAGTACAGAACGAAGGAAGTCCGAGCTATTGGAAGAAATATTTATCTTTTCAAGTTTCACACTGAAGAAGTCATGAATTTCATTCTCAAAAAAAGTCCCTGGAATGCAAAAAATTGCCACTTGAATCTCTTAAAGTATGACCCATCTATCCCAGTAGACCAATGGGTCTTCTCCCATCAAGAGTGGAATGTGCAATTCAAAAATATTTTATTGGAACATCACTCAAATGAAATTGTTAATGAAGCTATAGAAGAATTGGGAGTTAAAATTTCAACAGATCCAGAAGACTGCACCCAAGTTTATGGCAGCACTATTTCAGCTAGAATTAAAGTTGATCTATCCAAACCACTACACAGGGGAGGATGGTGGAACAATGCAGCTGGAGGAGTTACTTGGATCCGTTTCCACTGGGAAAAACAACCCCATTCACTTTGTCCCAAATGCTTCACAATTGACCACAAAGATGAGGATTGTGAAATAGTTGCCGATGAGTTAAGGATAAGGAGATACTCCAATGAGGAATATATAACATACACTCATGAACTTGCTGCTGCTTATGGTGTAGAAATCATTGAAGACTTGGATCAACTGATTCAAAATATCGCTGAAGCAAGCCGCATATAGAAGGAAGAAGAAGCTAAAAATCAGGAAGAGATCAGAAGCAATAAAATATCTAGAACATATGACACTGATTCAGTTGATGCGAATGAACATGACATGGAAATTAATGATGGTAATAATCCTCCTGCAAC
Organism: Papaver somniferum; assembly: GCF_003573695.1. Classification (NCBI taxonomy): domain Eukaryota; kingdom Viridiplantae; phylum Streptophyta; class Magnoliopsida; order Ranunculales; family Papaveraceae; genus Papaver; species Papaver somniferum. The sequence continues at coordinate 3,757,833 of NW_020649860.1, forward strand.
AGAGGCTGATTAAATGGAACATGACTTGGTTGAGGAAGGAAATAAAGAACTGAAGGAGACTTCTCATGAGATGAACGACGCTCCACCTAAATTGGTAAATATCTTGATTTGCTCTTTAAATATTTTCTCCCCTCTTTTTAATAACTGTCATTACTTAGGTATTAATTGCTTTTCTGCATTATTTAATAATTTGCATGATTTGTATCCGTACAAGAACTTGAGTATCAAGTATAGTAATTCCATCAATTTGTCAACCATGAAAATAATGAGTTGGAACTGTCATGGTTTCTTAGGTAAGGAAACTAGGGAGCACCTTTTCATCTTAAAAATTTGCATTCTCCAGACATTATCTTTTTATGTGAAACAAAAATAAATGATGATAGAATCCTGAAGCTCACAAATTATCTTAAAATGCCAAATAAATCTTATGTACCTTCTATTGGTCAAGCTGGAGGAATTATACTCTTGTGGAAATATGGTTTCTGTCTAGAAATTGTTAACTCCTCCACAAATATGTTTCATGCTCTAATCACCAATGACCCTGCCAGAGGTGAATGGTTTCTCTCCTGTGTGTATGGAACACCTTATAGAGATGATCAACCAACTCAGTGGCAGTACATTAATAATCTCAGTAAAGTGGTAAATATCCTCTGGGTTCTCATGGGGGATCTAAATATCACCTTTGATCTGTCTGAGAGAAATACAAATACCAATCCTACTTCTGATGAGGTTATTGATCTCATTAAGGATGCTGAACTTCATGATTTAGGTTTTAGTGGTAACCCTTACACTTGGACTAGTAATAGTCATGGGGACTGGTAGAATTAAATCTAGGCTAGATAGATCCCTAGTGAACAATGATTGGCTTATTACTTTTCCTGCTTCTAAGTTAGTTCATCTTCCTATAAAAGGCTCAGATCATGCCCCTATCTTGCTGTCTTTATATACTAATTTTTCAGGGTCAACCAGAACTTGGAAATTTTTTGAGCATTGGCTTCAAAATGACACTTGCTTAAATGAAATCAAGAATGCCTGGGTTTCTAATACTTCTGGTTCTTCAGCTTTTATTATGAATGATAAACTATCTAATACTAGACATATTTTATCAAAATGGAGCAAAAACATCTATGAGAATATACAGGGGAGAATTTCAGCTTTACAAGATCAAATAACTCAACTTCAGTTCACAGACATTCAAGGCAGTAACACTGAAGAGGTCTTAAACCTTGAGAAGAAAATTGATTCTTTAAATGATATACAAGCATCTTCTTATAGGCAAAAGTCTAAAGATCATTACTATAATGATATGGACAAGAACTCAAAATATTTTCAAATTAGAGCAAACCAAATAAGGGCTAGAAATAGAATAGACTCTTTACAAGCTCCAGATGGGTTAGAAATAAAATAGACTCTTTACAAGCTCCAGATGGGACATGGTGTCAAGATAATAAGTCAATACAAGATCTTTTAGTCACTCACTTCAAAATCATCAGTACTTCTTCAAATCCAGCTGACAGTGAAAATTTTCTTCAACATATTCCGTCTTGTATTTCAGAAGAAGAAAATAAGGCTCTAATTGCTATTCCTTCCATAAATGAAATTCATGAAGCTCTTAAATTAATGGAACCATGGACCTCCCCAGGACTAGATGGGTTTCCTCCAGGGTTTTATCAGTCTCAGTGATATCTAGTTCATGAGGATGTTTGCAGAACAGTTCAGTCTTTCTTCTCTTCTGGTTTTTTTTCTAAATAAACTCAACAATACCAGAATTACATTAATTCCTAAAACTTCAGCAGCACACAAGCCAGAAGACTTCAGGCCTATTGCTCTATGCAATACTACTTATAAGCTTATCTCCAAGATAATTGCACTAAGGCTTAAGAAACACATGGTAAAAATCATTTCACCAATGCAATCTGCATATGTGCCTGAGAGACTTATTTCTGAGAATGTTTGTTTAGTAAAGAGCTTGTGAAGGCAATGAAGAGAAAAAGATGAAAGAACAGGTCATCTGGCACTTAAGATGGACATGTCAAAGGCTTTTGACAGACTTGAATGGTCCTTCCTTCTAGATGTGCTTAAAAAATTTGGCTTCTGTGATAAGTTCTGTCATCTCATCATGCAGTGTATCAGTACTACATAAGTGGAAATAGTGGTAAATGGTTCTCCTCATGCTCCTTTCAAACCAACAAGAGGTATTAGACAGGGAGATCCATTATCTCCCTATCTATTCGTTCTTGCTACGGAAGCATTCTCTAGACAGTTGAATCATTGTGAAAATGTGAACATGTTAACAAGAATGAAAATCTCAAGAAATGCTCCAAAACTTAATCACTTGTTGTTTGCAGATGACTGCTTACCTTTTTGTAAAGCAAATCAGTTGCAAACTAACAAGCTTCTCCAGTTGATTCAAGATTTTAGTTCCTTCTCAGGTTAGCTGATAATTTTTCATAAATCTGCAGTGTACTTCAGTAATAACATGAGTCCACATTCTTGTCAGCTTATCAGTGGGTTACTTCAAGTCATACAAATAAACATTGAAGAGGAAAAATATTTAGGACTCCCCTTGTTTGTTGGCAGAAACAAGAAGATTCATTTCTCCAATCTAGTTACTAAGATGGAGAATAGACTCTCAAGATGGAATGGTTCTAATATGTCTGAAGCAGGTAGAGGAGTTATGATCAAGAATGTAACTAATGTTGTTCCAGTTCACCATATGATAAGCTTCAAGTTACCAGATAACACAGTTGATCAACTTAACTTAATTCAGCAGAAATTTTGGAGAAATAAAAAGTCTAACAGAGGCAAACACTACATAAGCTGTAGAAATGTAAACAATGCTAAAGTAGAAGGGGGCCTTGGATTCAGAGACCTTCAGTTGTTTAACAGAGCACTCCTTGCAAAATCTGCATGGAAACTATGTTCTGACACAACTTCTATTTGTTCTGCTTCTCTTCAAGCAAAATATTTCCAAGATGGCAATTCTTTCAATGCTACAGATAATGATAACTCCACTTGGTCATGGAAAATTATTAGTTCAGAATTTCCTTTCATCAAAACTCACAGCTGCTGGTGTGTAGGAAATGGGAGAAAAATAATGATATGGCAACACAGGTGGATTCCTGAAATGGGTCTTCCCCCTAATCCTAAAGATGGTGCTTCTCATTATCAGAATTATACTTATATTCATGGATTATTCTCTGCAACAAATGATGGTTGTAATTCTGGTCTAATCTCTTCCCATTTTGATCCACAAGTCGCAGACTTAATTCTGAAAATATCTATCCATAGAAATCAAGAAGACAAGCTGGTGTGGACTCTTGAAAAAAATGAAAGGTTTACAGTCAAGTCAGCATACAACAAATTGCTCAAGGAAAGAAATGGAAATAACTCAGTTGGTTTAAGAATGCAAAGAATATTTAAAAGGCTGTGGAAATTACCTATACTTCTAAGAACCAAGCAATTTATGTGGAAATGTCTCAAGAAAATTCTACCTACAAGAGATACACTTATAGGAATTATTAAAGATAATAACTTCAGTTGTACCCTATGCTCTTATGAACTGGAATCTGCTTCTCATATAATCCTTGACTGTCCCATTTCTAAGGCAATCTGGTTTGCAGTAATGGGTTTGCACATTGCTCAGGGAAGCATGTTATCTGAATGGATTTGTGGATGGTTTGATAAACTCATAGATGGACAGATTCAAGAAACTGATCTCTGCAAGATAGGAGTCATAGCTTGGTGTCTACGGAATACCATATGTAACAAGGTTTTCAAAGGTGCATCTTTTTCGCCTGAGATCATTATTCAGAGATGCAGAAGAGTTTGCTATTTTAGATTATAAACCAGTTACAAACTATATAATCCTTGCACCTCAGATTAGGATCAACATCCATTGGAAACCACCTTCACCTGGCTATCTTAAAATTAATTCTGATGGTTCTTTTATTTCAGAAAATAATACTAGAGGCGTAGGACTAATTTGTCGAGATTTTGCAGGTGCGCATCATGGATCAAAATGCATCTACTTAACGACTGCGACTAGTCCAGAACAAGCGGAGTGAAAAGCTTTATGGGAGGCAATGCAATGGGCATTAGAGAAGAAGCTGGAGAAAGTGATTTTTGAGCTGGACGCAAGGCTTGTAGTGGACGCAGTATTAAAAGACGCTCTTGGTATTGATTGGAGATTACACAACTTAATTTTAAACATCAAAAACTTATTAAGTATTCATCCCTCTTGGCAATGTTCTTATGTTCCTAAAGAGAAAAATAAAGTAGAAGATTCTCTATCAAAGTTAGCTAGAACTCAATTTATTAGTGGTGTTTGGTTTTTAGCTCCTCCTGATGAAATTGTCTATCAGCTTCAAGAGGATGCAAACAATGTAAACTCTATTTAATCTTCAGTTCAATCTTTCCAGTACAAAAAAAGAAAAAAGTTTCCCAGCAAATCTTAGGGGTGAGGGGTCGGACTTCATATGGAGGATTTGCCGGAACAGTGATTCCATAGGAAATCTGATTCTAGGAATTTGGACAACCAAATGTACCTAGGGAAACATCATTACACCAAATCCTTTGAACCCATGAATCCCACCTTTAAAATTCTATATCCAAACCCACCATTTAGATTTTATTTTTAATTTCATTCAGAAGAATTTGTACGACGAAAAATATATTTTAACTCTATAACCTTAGTTATTGGTTTCTCTTAAATGCAGCCCTCGTGCATTTATTATCCATAGCTCAAATAAGTAATTTAATTAAGCAAGCAGATCTTGATAATCCTTCCTAGTTTGGGGCCTAGCATTTAGGGCTTATCAAATTCCTCTCACACCTTTCATAAATGGCTATGTGATGCCATACTTAACAAAAATACTAATTTAGTCCCAAAAATAATCCTTCTACTAACATATATAAATACTATTCCTTACTATTTTCAGTAAAAAAATCAAAAACATAAAAACATAAACAAAAAAAAACTTTATGTTCTCTTTCAATCCTTCCAAATTCCATAAACCCTAATCAAATTTTTTTTTGATCTTGTTCTCCAACGACCTCCGATCCAACTAAGAAAAGGTAAATCTGCATCAACTCGTTCTATTTTTCGAATTTATTCATTGATTTACATGTTTAAAACTTCAATTTTGAAAAATCAAAATTTCTGATTTACCCAGAATCGGTTTATGTTGATATATCGTATCAACCGATTCTGATTTTTGTTTTTCGTCCATGAAGAGCATGCAGAGGAATCGGTTTATATGATGACTAGCATCGACCAATTCTGGGTTGAAATCAGAATATGAAAAGACATCACCAGAATCGATTTATAAGTACATTAGCATAAACCGATTCGGGGTTCTTTTTTGTTTTAACTCTGCGCTCCTACAATCGGGTTTTATTTGCGTGGTAATATACCGATTGTGAAGTTTTTTCTTCAGATTCCATTTCACAATCGGTTTTTATATATGTATCACATAAAGCGATTCTTGGTGTTTGTAATTCCTGTATGTTTTGTGGTTAGAATCAGATTACATATGTTGTCCAATGTACCAATTATTGAACCATTTTTTTTTTGTAGATATGGACTTTGTCCACCTAGCATTTTATTCACGAGAACTCACCTAGGAGGTTTTATATATGTATCACAACCCATGGTACCTAGAAGGCTCTACAAGTTCGCCTATGGCCGTGAGACCAATCTTGAGCAAGCCCTCACACTGGCATATAAGCTTTCACTGGAAGAGCTTGTTGAGCTCATCAAGTTTACGAGGAGAAGGAGGGATGCGATTGCAGCTGGGAGGGCACGCGACAAACATGTCGATGGTCTGTTTGAAGAAATGGCTGCAGCTCAATCCTTCGATGAAGCAGAAGCTGATGCACCATGATGTGGATGCTCTCTTCTATATATTATAATTAGTGTTAAGTTTTTTGCTTCAAGACTTTTAGTGGTTTGGATGGTGTGTTTTTTGGATGATTATGGTTTAATAGGTTTATGAACTTAATGCACTTACAGTTTTAGTTATAACTATGTGTGTAATAGGTATAAGGAAAAACGAGTTTATGCATACTTTGTTTTGCAAACACATGCGAACAATCGGGATATACGACTGCACCCATAAACCGATTGTTGAGATTCCATCATGGAATCAATTTATGTGGGGGTCAATATAATTTGATTAGAAATGTTGTTTTTCTGTATCTTTTTCTAGTAAAAATCGGATTACATGTGCATATATATAAACCGATTAATGTCGGTGAAAATTCAAATTTTGGCAGACGCACGATCGGTTTATGTTTCCAAACATAAAGAATGATTCTATTGGGCATAAAAACATAATAAGGTTTTATGAACATTCGAAAATACTGATTGTGCCAAATTATATCACTTTTTTCAAAAATAAAAACTAGCAGTTGGGGTCTTTTCCTATATATAGAGACCTCATCCTTGGACCCAATTTGCCTCAAAATTGCTCATTTTATTCCCTCTCACTCTATATACTCCACAAATACTCATTCATACCTCCACATACAAGAAATGGCTTCGTTTGACTCCGCCGAAGATTTGACGATCACCAAAGCATGGTACGCCAAAAGTCGAGTTGTGTATCACTCCTCGTCCGAGAGATTCTGGACGAAGATATATAACAAATTTAGGCAAGATTATGGGAACCCGAAGACAAGAAGTCTTCAATGAATCCATGATAGGCGCCAAGTCATCTTAGATGCGATAGTTTCTTTTATAGCTATCCAACAAAGGATTTTGAGTGCCAGCCACTTTAACATGTCCCTTCAACAATTTGTAAGTATTTTTATGGTTTATTCTACATAATCTACTTTTATAAATTTGTAACTAACAAAGTTAGCTTATGTTTGTGTTTTTATAGCATGAAGCCGTGAAAGCGCGCTACTTGAAGGAAAAAGGGGAAGCATTATTTGATGAAAGCTATCACTTCATGGTACCCAAAATTTCGAAGTACGACCCGAAATTTATGATGGGTGAATTGTCGGATTCCTCGGACGAAGATTGATAGTTTTAGGAGTTTTAGTGTAGATTTTGTGGGTAGATCTCTATGTAAACCCTCACGAGACTATAGCTAATCCACTAGGGTCACCTAGGGGTTCAAAGACTTCATGCACGTGCTAAGTGCATCCGTGATTCCTATGAAAAGGATTAGATTTGAATTGAATGATTTTTTTTCTTACGAAAACATAACAATCGATTTATATATGACAACATAAAAATCCGATGATGGGAATTGAATTTTATCTTCGCATTCTTGAACTGATTCTTGATGTCTTTCTTAAATGCCAAAACACCAACCCAGAATCGGTTTATGAGTGCATGAACGTAAACCAATTTTGGGTAATGTTTTCGAAAAAAAAAATCAAATTTTTTCAGTTGTTTAATGTTTTGAAGATCGATTAACATTAGTTTATCTCACATCTAACACGGTTAATTAACGCCCAAAATGACTAACTAACACTAATTAAGCAGGGGTAATATGGGTACAAAGAGAATAGTTGGTTAAGGGGTTTTCAAAAATTACTTCTGAATGACCTTTTTTGTCTTTTAGTAACATTCCCCAAAAATGCCCTATATCCAAAATTAGGAAGGTTGATAATTATACCTCACTAGTTTGAAACCCGTGCTACGCATTGGGACTACTGGATTTTTTTTACAACATTGGTACATGTCCACTGAGGCGGGGCTTCGCCCCCACCTATCCTAATGAGAATTCTAATAAGCTAATACAAAATTACTATCCAACAGATTGACAATCAACTGTTAAAATTTTATAATAATCAAATGTATAATATTATTATTATCTAAGGATCTCAAGTGATTTCGAAAACTAATTTCAAGCAATCTAATAAAATAATAGTCAATTCAACAAATAAACTAAACTAACAAAATCTAAGTAACCTCAAAAATAAAATAGTTTAAGGTATAAATACTAACACATAATTAGATTTTTTTTTAGTATTTAACCTGTGCTAAGCACCAGGTAGGATGAGAATTGATCCCCAGTTGGTGAGGTGGGGCTTCGGAACGCACCCGTTCAAGAAGGGTTCTCAATTAACAACTGCAGTGTTTAATGAAAAAACACGATATTAATATACAATAGATTGTCAACTCTAAATAGTGTACAATATATGTAGTGCTTAACCGTCAAAGAAGATGCGATCAATGAAATGCACTGATAGATCTTTCTTCGAAAATCATATATTTGCGTTAAGAATCAAGGGACCAACTCAACTACCCTTCTAGGCTCCAATTTATTATAGTTAAATGAAAAATCACACTCATTGTATTAGTATCGATATTTGATATTAGAGACACTTAAACAAAAGAAAATATGATATTAGTAAATAGATTGTGAAAGAGCGGGGGTAACAACCATACCCAATAATTTGTTCGGCAATTTGTATGGACTAACTCCAATATAATTCCGAGAGCACCGACTTATAAAACGAGCTCAACCAAGAAATATATCAAAGAGTTATATCTCAATTTCTCAATACAATCTGCAATCGAACAGATAGAAATCTGTGACCCCGATTGATATGAGAAGTAACTTAGACAGTACCAAAGACCAATGCCCAACTGTCAATCAATTCATATCCAACAATCAAGGTCGGATTTACAAATTGATTGAACTACGTACAACCTGTGATATTTAAATTATATAAACAAATATAATGTGGAAAAGAAATAACACGAACACCATAAATTTTATTAACGAGGAAACCGCAAATGCAGAAAAATCCAGGGACCTATTCCAGTTTTGAAAACCATACAATATTAAGCCGCTACAGACACTAGCCCACTACAAGTTAACTTCGGACTGGAATGTAGTGGAGCCCTAACTAAGTCTCACACCGATTAAGGTACAGTCGCGTTCCTTACGTCTCTAGAACCACGCCGGATTCTGCGCACTTGATTCCTTTGGCTGATCTCACCCACAACTAAGAGTTTCTAGGACCCAATTTCTAAGACTTATAAACAAATCTGTCTCCTACAGATAAGTCTATTCTGATCGACAAATCTGTCTCCCATAGAAGTATCTGCGAAGTTTTTGTTCCGTGTTTTGATTAATCAAGGTAAATAGGAACCAATTGATAATCCGGTTTTATACTCCCGTATAGCATCCTAGAAATATCAATCACCTCACAATAACTTAACTATATGGTAGTAGAAGAAGTTATTGCGGAATCACAAAGAATGACACAAAAAGCTTTGTGGTTACTTTTTATATCTTACCTATCGAAGATAAATCTTGAGAAAATCTTAGAGAATATAGTACTCAATACGATAAAACAAGTAAGATCAGAATACATAACTACAGAGAAAATAGTTGGATCTGGCTTCACGAATCCCAAATGAAATCTTCAAGTCGTTAACCTATAATGGTTTTGGAAAAACCTAGGTTAATGGAGAATCGACTCTAGTCGCAACTAGGACACAGGAAAGCGTCGGGATTAGGTTTTCCAGTTGCTAGAGTTATCTCTTGTATAGTCTTTCAAATCATGATTTGCTTTCAATCAAAGCTAAGATAGCTTAGTAAAAGAGCATTCAATATTCACCGTTAGATGAAATCCTGATTTAAGATTCAAGATAAGTTTGCTTAAAACCAAAGCAATATCTCTCCAACGTTAGATGGTCTTAGCTTGTTACACACAAATGAAATATACCTTCATTTAAATATGGGTAACCGTACCTAAACGTGTATATTGAATTGGCTCAATAATAGTTAACCGAAGTTAGCCATATGAAAATTTTTGTCTTAACCACATTCATCTAACACATCTAGATCAACTATGATGATCAATCAATCATGAAAGATAATAAAATGAATCTAATTGTGTTTCACATAGAGTTGTTCAATTGTTCACTATCTCATAGAAATATATATGAACCAATTGAATCAAAATCGGATTGATTCATAATCGTACAAAGTACTTATATAAGAATCAATTCATGAACATTAATCCACGGTTTGCAAAGATTGCATTCTTTATTTCATAAATGTACTTGTTCATGAGTATGAAAAACATACTTAACCGATTTTAGAACTTTAACCACTAAGTTTACAAACTGGTACGCAAACTATAGGTTCCAGACTTTGGTATTGTCTTGCCATTTGCAAACGGTTATGCAAACAGCAGTCCCGGACCTAACTCAGGTAGAACCGTTCACATTCTGGTATGCAAACAAGGTTCCAGACTTAACAGTTAAAACTGTTCGCATACTAGGTATGCAAACAAGGTTCCCGGACCTAAATCATACCAAAACAGTTTGCATACTAGGTACGCATACTGTATTGTATTCAGACAAAGATTTTTGTTCTAAACTCCCATTTCAATCACTGAAATATCCTTAGAAGACGACAATGGATGTATCACACAAATTATTAGCTTATAAGTAATTTTCGAGTGATCGAATGATCAATACGAAACTTTCCGAGTCGAGATCAAATGACTATCTCACACAAATCATGTAAGATGTTTCAAGGCAATTTTCACATGTTCATCTTTTGACTTATTATTTAGTTTCCAACAAATAAATTGTTTCCAACTAAACTCGTCAAGAATATGATGAACGTAGCTAAAGCAAAAATATTCCAACACATATTTCGAGAAACAGATAACCGAGTTAAACTCATCTCGAAATATCAAATGTGTATAATATAAAAGTTTATATAGCTATACGACGTAGGCTCATTAGAATAGGATAGACTTATGAGTGATAGATAAGTTTTAGTATCTACATACCTTTTGTTGATGAAGTTCCTCCAAGCTCTCCTCAGTAGATCTTCGTCTTCAATCGTTGAACGACGTGAAGTCTAAAGCTCAACTACACATTCTATCCTAATCCGAGACATAACTATAAATAGACCAGAAATCAAGACTTATAGTTTTGATCAACTAACCTTGACAAACAAGCTTGAGATAGCAATGCTCGTCTGGCACCGATTTTAGGAAAACTCGTGGTTTAGTACGGTGAACCCTCTGCGCGTTATCATCCGAAACACCACAAGACTTAGCCTCGTACCGTTGACCAGTCTTTGACTGTAGGTATATAATTGCTAAAGGCAACCCAAGCTTACCTAAATTAGTGAACCTAGCATTTGCATGTGCACAATAAATGTCAAACTGCTATTATACAGACCATTATAATGATTATCTGACTGAGTATCTAAATGGATAATATCCATACTACGACCGTAGTGTGGATTGTACTTGGGACCACTACCGACCTTATGAAGGTTACGGTTCATACCATGGTGATCCCAATTACTATTTTCACGATCACCAGTCATACAAACAGGAAAATGAGCAATATTATAATGAACAATATAGGAGTTCTCCATCCTTAGAAGATTCGATCCGACATTTCATCGAAACCACACAAATTGATTATGCCTTAGTTAAATCTTCTTGTGATTCAAGTCTTTCTTTAAAAGAGTCACTTAAGAAGTTCAATGAAACTGTGCGTGAATCTCGAATAATCATGGATAAACTGTGTGAAACTCATAATAAGTATGAGGACCAAAATGCACCTAAGACTATTGCTCATAATGAACTTGAATTCTAAAATAGTGTGTCCAATCTTACCCTTGATAATACATATAATTATTCACCTAATTTAGAGGATGGAGTTACATATGAAAACACTGCATGTTTAGATAAGGTTAAACCATCTTCGTATTATTATGATGATGAGGATAGTGTCGATGAAGAATTTGAAATATGTAGTCATAATGACGAGGAAACTGTTACCCTAACTGAGCTACCTGAGAATAATGTTATTTCCATTTCTAATCCTAATAATATTGTTGATTATTCACCTATTCAAAAAGAAGTGTTTTTTTTTTTTGCTAAGTTCAGTAGTTTATGAAGCACAAACGTAATTACAAGAATTACAAAAAGGGGGCTCAAGGCCCCCCACCCCCATAAACCAAAAGGATTCAAAAAGAAGTGGATTTGACTAGGGATACCATAATTTTAGACGATGTATTATATTATTGTTGTTATGAAGCTGATGATGGTTTAGAGGAACGAGTTTATCCCGAGACTAGTGTTTTAGAGTCCAGCGATTCGAAAACTATAGTCTCTGCTGAGGATTACAGAACTGTAGAACCACCTGATTACAATCTAGAAGAAATAAAAAACCATTTTCCTAAATCTAATAATTTAAAAATTAAGGAAAATATGACTTATCCAAGGATATTGACAACTTTAGGTTTGGGGGTGAATATCATTCTCCCCGTGATTTACATTTGACTCTTATAAAGGTCCCTAACTTGGGACTTGAATTATGTGCCTCTACCATCTTAAGAGACTATCTTCATGCACGTTTTCCTGAACCTAATTATGTCCAGAAAGAAACTCAGTTGATAGAAACCCTTCCTATGGTTGATATGGTGAATCCATGCTATGATACCAAGATTGACTTTGTTTTCCCACCAAATATTTTTCTCCAAAATGTGGGAACTTAAGAATCGACACATTTACTTAAGAATGACCACCATTATAGTTAACTGTGTAAGTCAAATCTGATTGACTTTGAGTATCCATAATTATTCAGATTATTATTATTATGTGCTTCTAAGTTTTATTTGAGTTTTTCCAGACTCTACAACCTGATCCTCCGGATCCTGTCTATGAGGAAACTCAGCCAATGAAAATATTTTATGTAGACCCTTTTATAGAACCTGAACCCGAACCACAACTAGATATAGTTGTCTTAAATAAAAACTGATATGGGTGTATTTGGTTCACTTTCTTGGTCTGCTGTAGTTTTTCTTCTATTTGTGATAACATTATTTGATTCAGATGACTCACAGTTGTTCCGGCTACTACTTTATGATTTTATGTAGTGACTAATTCTTCCGATGTCTGGCTGAAGACTTTAAACTTAGCACTTTCTTGGGAGGTAACCCATGCTCATGCAACACGGTAATATCTTTCCTTATTTCCTTCAAAGTGGTAACAATTTCTCCTTGTCCGTGCTTTTAATTTCATCTTTAGAACATCTAGGACAATGTTAGATTTAAGTTTGGGAAAAACTTTTTAGTTGCATTAAATAAACTCCATATTATAATCTGATTTCTCTCTCTCCTCTCTCACTCATTCTTCTTCAAACCATCAAGAACAACCCTTTTTTGCTCAGATCCGGTCCATTTTGGACCGGATCTGAGCAGATTTCTTCACAATTTCTTGTTTTCTAGGTTAGTTAGTGGTTTTAGCTTAATTTTTATTATGTTTTCTATTTATCTACATCATTATGGTGGTTTTATCTACTCTTTTGAGGTTTATCTTCGGTTTAATGGCGGTTCTTGGTTATTGGGTTGGTTTCTAAGATCGATAGTGATGCTCTCCAACGTTGAAATCTTCATCTTCATTGGTGATTTCTTTGACGACGGAAGCTTCATCACTAGTTACAAGAGATTTGAGCAAATCACTCATATTTTGGGAGCATATCTTTTTAAAGAAGAAAAACAAACTAAATGGTTGGGATTTACTTCCGAGAAAAACCATTCTTCCTCCGATTTTATCGGATCTCATTCATAATTGTATTTATCGTACTCCGGTAATCCTTCTCTTTCCTTGTCGGATTTCTTGGAATTGTACTTTAACGGTATGTTCTTCTTGTTAGAGCACTGCTCGATCGAACTCGTAAGCGTTGTTATCTCAAGCTTGTTTGTCAAGTTTAGTTGCCAAAACTATAAGTCTTGATTTCTATTCTACTTATAGATAAGTCTCGGACTAGGATAGAAAGTGTAGTTGAGATCTAGACTCCACGGCGTTCATCATGCAAAGACGAAGAACTACTCAAGTAACTTGTGGATCTTCATCGACTAAAAGGTATGTGAAGACTTGAACTTATCTATCACTCAAAATTCTATCTCTATCTCCTATCTTGAGACAAAAGTCGTATTGCTATATAGACTTCGATTATACACATTTGCTATTTCGATCCAAGTTTATCTCGCTTTTCTATTTCTCGAAATATGTGTTCTCTTTGGCCAAGTTCATCTTTACAAGTGACGAAAGTCATGTTGATTATTTCAATATCTTGAAAATCGCTTTGATGAAAAATAGTGTGTGAAAAACCTTTATTTAACATCCTCTAAGAATGTTTCAATGATTGAAATGAGAGTTTAGAATATATAACCTTGAATGGATATAAACATTGTATGTGAACTCATACTTGTGTAAGTCCAAAATCCTTGAACCAAAGTATGCGTACTTTGCTGGTCAGGATAATTGGAACTAAAGTCCGCGTACCCGTATGTGTACTGCCGGAAGTTCACATCTCGTGAATTTCTGTTGGAGTTTGTGAACTGAATACAAACTCAAACCGGGTACTTAAGTATACGTACCGGTATGCATACTTGAGTGGGTTATTTTTTAAAAACGGTTTATTCGTGAACTTAAACTTATATAAACTAAGGAATGCATATTTGCAAACCGTGGCTATAAAGTTCATGAATCGATTCGAGTGAATCAAAATCTAAGAGAATAAACAATTAAACAAGTAAGCAATTAAACAATATTTGTAAGCAATATTTTGTTTCGATTGTGTCTTATATACTTCTAGGAGATCTAAGCAATTAAACAACTCTCTAACTAGTTCTTTTGAGTCATTTGAACTAGTTATGGTGAAGATGAATAAGGTTGATATGAAAGTGCTCATATCGCTAACCATTTGGTTAACTATTGTTGAACCAACTAGGTGTACACGTTTAGGTACGGTTACACAAACCTAAACGGACGTGCATTTCATTTGTGTATAACAAGCTAAGTTCGATCTGACGGTTGAAAGATATTAGCTTGAATCTAATCAGGTTTTCATCTAACAGTGAATATTGAATGCTTTGTTACCAAGGTAACTTAGAATGCAAACCCTGATTTGGAGACTATATAAAGGAGAAATCTAGCATCTGGAAAAGGTAATCCCCACACCTCCTGTGTGATACTAGTTGTATAAGCTAGAGTCGATTCTCCTTTAACCTTAGGTTTCTATCTAGACCATGTATGTTAACGACTTGAAGACTTCATTGGGATTGTGAAGCCAGACCCAACTATTTTCTCTGTAGTTGCGTGATCGCTTTCGTAAGCATCAAAAATAATTACACTTTCTTAATACTCAAAATATATAATGAAGTAAGGGCAAGAAAGGATCGTTCCCACAGAGTGGACTTAGGTTGTCAATATGTTTTGGTTTCCTAAAGGAAACAAGGGGAGATTTCTGATTTTTTATAACTAAAATAAAATAAAAGCAAACAAAGAAAAGTAAACAAATCAAATCAAGGATGATAAAATATTGGTAAAGGATTTCATCTTCATTCACAAACATGTTCTTGTATAAATAATTAGAATTGATATTTAATCTCTACTTTTATCAAAGGCCCTAGGATACCTTGATCGCAAGTATATCCCGCAAATCTCCTCTCATCATCAACAAACACATTAAAAGATGCGAATATGAATTCTATCTAAGAGAACAACCTAACGTGTAAAAGCACTAATCAAGTTTAATTCCCTAGATGCATTAAGTTCTATGAAATCAGGCCAATCAAAGCAATCGAACGTGTAAAAGCACTAATCTGATTTAACAAAGGTTACGATCTACTTGTGACTACTAGGATACATCACTACAAGAAATATCCACAATTATGCTACTTGTAATCAGGAATTTATCACTTTTGCGTATAATAAATCCTAATCTAGCAATAGAGATGATATGAAACTCAATAGATTCTAGACCCGATCTAACAATCATTCAAATCATAAGACAATATCAATAGTAAATCATAATCGATAATATGGAGACAAAACTAATTTATCATATCAAAAAGCATATTATGTGAAATCGGATTATTCCATAACCAATAATAATATCTAGCTCATGTTCATGGAGTTCATAACAAGAAGAAAAAAAAAGCTTTCATGTTGTAAAACCCTAGAACAAAAGTAGAGGAAGAGATAATCGATCTGTTGTGTTCCCAACCTTCTTATATGACTTTTGCTCTCGTTTCCCAAGTCTCTCACATCCCATTCGAAAGCCCAGTCAAATAAACAGGTCCAAATTCTTTGAGTCAAATCGGGACAGATGGATCGGATCACTGAGTCAACTCATCCAGCAGCATTATGTTTGTATATCCGGCCATTCTCTGAGTCCTTCCCTGTAAAAATTGAATTGATCTATTTCAAGCATTTACTTCATAATCATTCCTGCACACTCCTTGTTCATTGAATTTTCGGCTCACCTGCCTGCATATGCACCTGCAACTCACATTCATTCATCACTTCAATTTAGTACAATACCCAGAACTGTTAACTGCACTTATTCAGTTCCTTGCTCTTGATATCATTATTCAGTTCCATACACAATGCCACCAACTCAGTCTGCTCAACTCAATTGTTAGTTTCTGTAACACAAGCCATTGTTGCACATGCATCACCCCAAAGCCATTTCAGCTGCGATGCAACATCAAATTGCACCATATGTAGCTTCCCCATTCCAGTTCAGTTCCGAGCCATCATCATTTCAACAACTGCACTTCTTTCCTCACAACCCAGCTGAACTTCCAACTATCAACAGCAACAACAACTTACTTAGTTTGATTTTGCGGCACAAATTCATCCAAATCAGCTTCACATTTCCAGCATTCCTCACTTGCAACAGCATCAACTCAACACACTGTCATATCACTTCAACCTTATGCAATCATCTACAAGACCTCCTTGGCCATCAACAATACCCATTTGCAGCACCAGCAACGCCTGAAGCTCCACCAACAATTGCACATTATAACCTGCCACTCTAAGTACCAACATATTACAACGCCATTTCTTTATCTTGGCAGTTCCCTTCTTATGTTACACTTCCTGTAGCCTTCACTGTCAGTTCATAGCTCAATCTTCTCAGCTTACAGCCAAAGCCACCAAGTCGGCACTATTCTTTCAGATTCTCTTGTTCTTTCTTCACTTCAATCATAGCTCTATCTCTGCTTAAACATCTCAGCTCCATTTACTCCAGCCATCACCCTTTAATTTGGCATACTCAGATTCACCAGGACCACTGCCAGCTTAACCTCTTTTCTTCATTTCCTGCAATCTCTGCCTGCGAACACATAAGAACTACCACAAAACTGTAGCGGCAACAATACCATCAACACATCTGTTATTCATCTCGCTTGCAATCTCGCCATGTCCAGTTCAACAGCATCATACCCATCTGTAATCCATCACCGATTCCTCTTTGTTCTTGGGTTCAGTGCCCCTGCCACATCCACCAGTACCAAAACTCTCCAGCATCAACACTGTCATGTCACCTGTCCTAGCATTCATCTAAGTCACCAAATACCCATGGCACTCTGCAGAAACACTTTAGTTCCATGGCAATTCATCACCAACCATCTCTGTCATTTTCTCTTGCTTCATCTCAAGAGCCTACAACAACTCCCTGCAGCTCATGTGACATTAACCAAGCACAAACCACCTTCAACTCCGTTGCAACTACCACTGCAAAACACACCTGCAATTCCAGCTCAAACCTATCTTCAGTTTATCTGTAATATTAACAGCAACATCATTTCCTCAAGCCAACAATACCCATCTTTTATTTCTCCATTCTCCATAATCTTCACAAGCAAATCTCTGCACCTGTAATTTGTACCTGTCCTAGACATTCATCTACCAAATTCGGTTCACAGACCCAATTCTTTCATCTCAGAACTTCAACTCATCTTCTCGACCTCCATGAGCTCGATCCACTGTATCAACCATCATCTCTATTCTTCTCAATCTCCACTTCATTCTCAGCATAAAAACAACCTAATAATCAACTCAATCTCCTACTGAGATAGTTGTTCAATTCCATCTCTCGTTGTTCTTGATCTGCTCCAACTTCTCACTGAATCTCTCCATTTCAGAAACCCTAAATCATTCTCAGACCCTAATTTCTCTTGTTCTTCATTTAACTCAATACGGATTCAACTTCCAACTTCAACAATGGACAATAGTTTCTCGATCTCAAACAACATTATCTCCTCGATCTTTAGACAGCATCGACTCCCTTTCCTCATCTTTCTCGTTTCTATGAACATTGATGGAGCCTCCATCGACCTCAGGCAGAGAGAAGAATGAATGAATAAATGATTGCTTCTCTGAATTTAGGTGTAGGAAATGATGAAAATTATTCAAGGCACCCAGCAGATTAATACATGCCACGTCGGTTGTTTGTCCCTTGCTTCTCTAGACTAAGCTGCAGTAGTTGTCTCCTATCGCTGGCTAGGCTCGGCTCCGCTCCCAATAGCAATTGCACATGAGAGTTGACGCTTTTGCTCTTCTTTGAATTATCCCACTAACAGCAGCCATCTCTTACTTCTCAGATCCACTTTTTCTCTTCCATTTCTCTTCATCACTAAAGTTGTCGTCTTTTTCAGACAGATATGTTTGCATCACTAAAATCGACATGCTTTTAAGACAGAGATAACGAAATAAAAGTAAATAATGAGAAATGATCCGCCTCCAACAGTAGTTGCACATGAAATGATACTTTGCCCTGTTTCTTCTTCTTTTGTTCCAAATGACTCCAAAGTACCTAAACACTCAAAACTAAACATAATATACATAATTTACAAGAAAACTTAGCAAAGAAAGCATAAACAATAGATAAATATTAAGGTGTTTTAGACACCTATCGAATTCCCCCACACTTAGACTTTGCTAGTCCTCGAGCAAATCAAACAAAATAATTCTAAAACATACAAACAACTCCGTCTCGTCGAGGCTACAGTTACTCTTAGCTTAAATAACAATCCTTTAAACCCCTGGGTGTCCCTAGTGGACGAGTTTTAGTCTCGTGAGGGTTTACTAGAGATATACCCACAAAACCTACTTTTCCAACTTACTAGTTCTTCGAAATGATAGCATCCAACGCGCTAAGAAGACATAGAGATTATGCACACTAGTAATAAGAAGTTAGACACATAAATGAACACAATCTCATCCTTAAAAATTGAGAGAGAAATAACCATCTCTTATCGAAAGAAATTCGGGTTCGGAGTGATCGAAAGTCTCGACTCTGCCTCACAAGAAAAGGATTTTATGAAGTTGCTCTCAATAATAAATAGCTTTTTATGGGTCACACATGTGTCCAGGTAGGAATGAAGAGAGAATCCCGTGACACGTTGAATAGTAGGAAGTCCAAACCCTCTGAATTGTTTTGAAAACCCACATATTTTATTCATTTTGAAAACCTTTTTTTTCTGACGATCTCTAAGAAAGGAAATCAACCACTTAACGAAGGTGGGAATATGCTTACTTACCTCGTTATCCGTTCGACGTGCAGTTAGCACCACTCTGACAGCATCCATAGAAACGTCTTTGATCTTCAATCCTTGTCTTCATCTTCGTATTCGGTCTTCAACTAGTGATGATAACTCTTGAACTTCGTAGAATCTTGACAATGTGATTCTTTCCTCTAATTCCTTGTTGCTTGAAACTTCATTATGAATATTTCTTCTTCCATTGGCTTTATTGAAAGAATAAAACTAAAAACAAACCAAAACATTTTTATTGTCTTTTTTTTTCCAATTGAGACAAGAAAAATAAAACAAATACAAAATGAAAACAAAACAAAACAAAAAACTAATAATGAACCTAACAAAATTCTCACTTGTTTTTTTTTTCCCTTTTTCTCTTTTTTTTTTTAATTATTTTTTTTACAAGAGACCTAGCATAATGATGACCATGTCCCAAGTTTTTTTTTTGAGAGAGAGAGAAGAGAAAATAAAATACAATAAGATAAAATAAAAATGCAAGTACAAAGGCCACGGCGTAAGTACTTTACCGCTTGATTCTTCACAACTTGTATGTCTCGATATCATAAACTCCTTGAATTCTCATCTTGATAATCTTCGCTCTTGTACATAAGTCTTCAACTCGTAAGAATTCTGCTCCTTGTCTTGTTGCTTTACTTGAATATGAAATCTGCTCATTTCTGTAGCGTTGCTTGTAAACCTTGAACGTCTTCAACTTTGATTTGAATTTGTGATGCTCCTCTTGTTGATGATGATGGTGTTTCTATGGACCTGTTCGTGTAGAGAGAGATAAAGTAGATGGTGCTAACTGCGAACAACATTACAAGTGGTATGTAAGTTAGCAATTCGATGTCACCATCATGATTGACAAAATAACACTCAAGAGATCAAAGTAGTGCTTATATTAGTGGGAGGTTGGGTAGCTCACCATTCTACCCGAAATTAACGTACAGTGACACACACTCTAAAAGCACATATTTTTGAAGGTCGGTCCTCACATTATGTAACATGGTTAGTCTCCACTATAGGGGACCACAACTCTAATACCGATTCATTCTGCACCTCATTTTCCACTGGCATGGTTAAATCCAACTTTAACTCTCATACAAGTAAGAAACCCGATCATGTTGTTTGTCATCTTTAAGTTCAGTCACTCTTGTGAGAATTTCGATGTAATCTTAGCGACATGTATACTATGTGACGCTAAACTAACTACAAGTTGGAGTTATTCATGCACTAATTTACACAAAAGTTGAAAAAATTTGAAAAATTTACAATGCAAATGATTAACCACTCCTCCACACTTAAACTTTACATTGTCCTCAATGTAAATTGGATCGTCCAAAGAAAGTCAAGGTGTGAAATCTTATAGTGATATGCGACAAGAAAAAGTAAATACAAGACAAGAAAAATAAAAGATAAGAGATAAGAAATACTCATCCAATGGGTTGCCTCCCATGTAGCGCTTGGTTTAAAGTCGTTAGCCCGACTAGCAAGACGAATTCCCCATACACCAAAAATATGAAAAGTTGGGGATCCTCCCATAGAACCTGTTTTGCAAACACTAGCTTCACGAAAATATTAGTAATATCAAACAGAAATGAAGCTATTAACCGATAAAAGTTTCCCCCACACTTATTCTTGTTCACACTTGGAAGTGTATAAAGAATATATAAGTCGGGTACTTCCATGGTTTCTTGTTCCAAAACCTGTATAGTATGAGAATAAAGCATCTCTAATGGAGGATATCGAGAATCAAAGTCATTCAACAATATTCTCGAAGCACATACATTCAATCCAATAAGAGGTAAAGGAGAAGAAACAATATGAAAAGGGTTATACAAACCTATCACAATCTCTTGTAGCACGGATTCCTCTTCATCCTTGAAAAACTCAAGTGAATTATTCACCTCTTGTATATCATGGTCCTCTATCAAACCTTGCAACCATTCTTCGTCCGCTTCTGCCTTAACCAAAGTCTCGACATTAACATCATCATTACAATCCTGTGCAATCTCAATTGGGTCTTCCACAACATTAGTCATAACGGTCACATTCTCAACACACTATTCATCATTAGACTCAAACCTTGTTGCAAGTAAGTTTTGTAGAACACTAGTTTCATCAAACTCATGTACCTTTTGAATAGGTGTTTGATCATTATAAAGATCAATAATTGAGTCAACTACACTAGTGTCATCAAATATCTCCAAAGGTTGGTCCTTTTCAACACAATTGTACATTTCCTCTTTTTATTCATCAATGTCCTTTCTTACGTCGGAAACACCTCTTTGAAGTTCTTGGAGTAATCCATCCAAATTCTGAATATAGTGTTCCATTTGTTTGTAAAGCTCGTTCGACAAGGCAAAAGCAGAATCACTTACCTTAGTATTGCTAGGCCAATTATCTTCCATTTGAATGGGTGAATGATCATAACTACGATCAGAAATTAGGCCAAACGTACTATAAGCATATTCGGTCGATGAAACTGGCTCCATGCTTGGTTGTCTACAAACTGATTCCATGCTGACCATAAATTATTGCATCTCATCTACCAAACTCGTAGAAATATGAATAGGAGTACAACTAGTCTCCCCTCCTTGTGGTTGCTCACTTACATACCTACCATAAGAAGGTTGATATGTATGAGAACAACTCAAAGGGTAAGTAGAATATTGACCATAACCAAAGTATTTGTTTTGATTTTATTCCCCGCAAGGGTGATAGTTATCATGTTGTTGAGGTTGAAAGTCGTATTGAATGCTTCAATATGCTCCGTCCATAGAAATTGGTACCTGAAACGAGATTCTCAAAACTCGGTTAAGAACCAATAAAATATGAAAAGAAACTAAAACAAAAATAAAAACCAAAAACAAATAACAACCTGCCGCCTCCCCGGCAACGGCGCCAAAATTTGATCGATGTTGTAAGCGTCAAAAATAATTACACTTTCTTACTACTCAAAATATATAATGAAGTAAGGGCAAGAAAGGATCGTTCCCACAGAGTGGACTTAGGTTGTCAATATGTTTTGGTTTCCTAAAGGTAACAAGGGGGTTTTCTGATTTTTATAAACTAAAATAAAATAAAAGGAAACAAAGAAAAGTAAACAAATCAAATCAAGGATGAAAAAATATTGGTAAAGGATTTCATCTTCATTCACAAACATGTTCTTGTCTAATAATTAGAATTGATATTTAATCTCTATTTTTATCAAAGGCCCTAGGATACCTTGATCGCAAGTATATCCCGCAAATCTCCTCTCATCATCAACAAACACATTAAAAGATGCGAATATGAATTCTATCTAATAGAACAACCTAACGTGTAAAAGCACTAATCAAGTTTAATTCCCTAGATGCATTAAGTTCTATGAAATCAGGCCAATCAAAGCAATCGAACGTGTAAAAGCACTAATCCGATTTAACAAAGGTTACGATCTACTTGTGACTACTAGGATGCATCACTACAAGCAATATCCACAATTATGCTACTTGTAATCAAGAATTTATCACTTTTGCATATAATAAATCCTAATCTAGAAATAGAGATGAAATGAAACTCAATCGATTCTAGACCCGATCTAACAATCATTCAAATCATAAGAAAATATCAATAGTAAATCATAATTGATAATATGAAGACAAAACTAATTTATCATATCAAAAAGCATATTATGTAAAATCCGATTATTCCATAACCAATAATAATAATCTAGCTCAAGTTCATGGAGTTCATAACAAGAAGAAAAAGAAAAGCTTTCATGTTGTAAAACCCTAGAACAAAAGTAGAGGAAGAGATAATCGATCTGTGGTGTTCCCAACCTTCTTATATGACTTCTGCTCTCGTTTCCCAAGTCTCTCACAGCCCATTAGAATGCCCAGTCAAATAAACAGGTCCAAATTCTTTGAGTCAAATCGGGACAGATGGATCGGATTACTGATTCGACTCATCCAACAGCATTCTGTTTGTATATCCGGCCATTCTCTAAGTCCTTCCTTGTAACAATTACATTCATCCATTTCAAGCATTTACTTCATAATCATTCCTGCACACTCCTTGTTCATTGAATTTTCGGCTCACCTGCTTGCATATGCAGCTGCAACTCACATTCATTCATCATTTCAGTTAAGCAAAATACCTAGAATTGTTGACTGCACTTATTCAGTTCCTTGCTCTTGACAGCATCATTCAGTTCCATACACAATGCCACCAACTCAGTCTGCTCAACTCAACTGTTAGTTTCTATAATACAAGCCATTGTTGCACCTGCATCACCCCAAAGCCATTTCAGCTGCGACGCAACATCAAATTGCACCATCTGTAGCTTCCCCGTTCCAGTTCAGTTCCGAGCCATCATCATTTCAACAGCTTCACTTCTTTCCTTACAACCCAGCTGAACTTCCAACTATCAACAGCAAGAACAACTTACTTAGTTTGATTTTGCGGCACAAATTCATCCAAATCAGCTTCACATCTTTAGCATTCATCACTTGCAACATCATCAACTCAACACACTGTCATAGCACTTCAACCTTCTGCAATCAGCTACAAGACCTCCTTGTCCATCAACAATACCCATTTGCAGCACCCGCAACGCCTGAAGCTCCACCAACAATTGCACATTATAACCTGCCACTCTAAGTACCAACATATTACAGCGCCATTTTCTTATCTTGGCAGTTCCCTTCTTATCTTACACTTCTTGTAGCCTTCACTGTCAATTCATAGCTCAATCTTCTCAGCTTACAGCCAAAGCCACCAAGTCGGAATTATTCTTTCAGCTTCTCTTGTTCTTTCTTCACTTTAGTCACATCTCTATCTCTGCTTGAACATCTCAGCTCCATTTACTCCAGCCATCACCCTGTAATCTAGCATACTCAGCCAGGACCACGGCCAGCTTAACCTCCTTTCTTCATTTCCTGCAATCTCTGCCTGCGAACACATCAGAACTACCACCAAACTGCAGCGACAACAATACCAGCAGCACATCTGTTACTCATCTCGCTTGCAATCTCGCCATGTCCAGTTCAACAGCATTATACCCATCTGTAATCCATCACCGATTCCTCCTTGTTCTTGGGTTCACTGCCCCTGCAACATCCACCAGTACCAAAACTCTCCAGCATCAACACTGTCATGTCACCTGTCCTAGCATTCATCTAAGTCACCAAATACCCATGGCACTCTGCAGCAACACTTCAGTTCCATGGCAATTCATCACCAACCATCTCAGTCATTTTCTCCTGCTTCATCTCAAGATCCTACAACAACTCCCTGCAGCTCCTGTAACATTAACCAAGCACAAACCACCTTCAATTCCGTTGCAACTACCACTGCAAAACACACCTGCAATTCCAGATCAAATATATCTTCATTTCATCTGTAATATTAACAGCAGCATCATTTCCTCAAGCCAACAGTACCCATCTTTTATTTCTCCATTCTCCATAATCTTCACAAGCAAATCTCTGCACCTGTAATTTGTACCTGTCCTAGACATTAATCTACCAAATTCAGTTCACAGACCCAATTCTTTCATCTCAGAACTTCAACTCATCTTCTCGACCTCCATGATATCAATCCACTGTATCAGCCATCATCTCTATTCTTCTCAATCCCCACTTCATTCTCAGCATAAAAACAACCTAATAATCAACCCAATATCCTACTCAGATAGTTGTTCAATTCCATCTCTCGTTGTTCTTGATCTGCTCCAACTTCTCACTGAATCTCTCCATTTTAGAAACCCTAAATCATTCTCAGACCCTAATTTCTCTTGTTCTTCATTTAACTCAATACAGATTCAGCTTCCATCTTTAACAATGAACAATAGTTTGTCGATCTCAAACAACATCATCTCCTCGATCTTTAGAAAACATCGACTCGATTTCCTCATCTTTCTCGTTTCTGTGGACATTGATGGAGCCGCCATCGACCTAAGGCAGAGAGAAGAATAAATGAATAAATGATTGCTTCTCTGAATTTGATGGCTAAGGAAAGATAGAAAAGTAGTCACAAACATCTTCATCTCATCGTTTGTGATCTGTTCATCGGGAATATAAGTCAGGTATATCAATTGGTTCCTGTTCACCTTGGTTTATCAAAAGACGGAACAAAACTCGTAGGTATTTCTGCTGGAGACAGTTTTATCTATTCCTGTAGACTTTTTTGTGTGATACAAATTTGTTTATTAAAGTCTTCGACGTTGGGTCGTAGAAACTCTTAGTTATGGGTGAGATCATCTAAGGGAATCAAGTGCGTACTATCCTGCTGGGTTCAGAGACGTAAGGAGCGCAACTATACCTTGGATCAGTGTGAGATTGATTGGGGTTCAACTACAGTCCAGACCGAAGTTAGTTTGTAGTAGGCTAGTGTCTGTAGCGGCTTAATACAGTATGTGTTCAATCTGGACTAGGTCCCAGGGTTTTTCTGCATTTGCGGTTTCCTCATTAACAAAACTTCTGGTGTCTGTGTTATTCCTTTTCCGCATTATATTTTGTTATATAATTGAAATATCATAGGTTATGCGTTAAGACCAATCAATTAGAATATCCAACCTTTGGTTGTTGATTTAAATTGATTGACACTTGAACATTGGTCTTTGGTACCATTAAAGTTGTTTCACATAATAATCAGGCTCGCAGATTTCTATCTGTTTGATTTGCTGATTACATTGTGAAACAAAGATATTAAACTCTTTGATATATTTTACTCTAGATTGAGTCTGACTGTCTAATTGATTCTCTAGAAAGTATATTGGAGTGAGTCCTCTCAGATTGCCAAACAATTGTTGGGAGTGGTTGTTAGACCTCCACTTTTTCACTTCTTACTTTGTATTCTTTATTTTCGATCTTAAACTCATTGTAACCTCGAATTTCCATTAATGAAAAGGTTATTTGTTTATCAAAAAAAAAAAAAAAACTCCATAGCCAAAAACAGAGGTTTTTCATAAAAGGACAGAGTTCAGGTGTTAGAAATAACATGGTAGTTTCACCGTATCTCGGAGTCATCTTATTACCTTCTGTTTTATTTTTTGCATTTATGTTTCACTAAGTGGTTTGGTGGGGCACACACATCGAGTTGTTACCACTTTCAGGATGATGTCATTCTCACTTGCTGGGCGATAGAAAGCTTGTAATACGTTCCCGACAATTTCTGTGGAATTCTTCAACAGTTTTTCATCGATTTCTTCTTCCTTTCAATCCCCTTTTTATACTCTTTCGGATGATGCCTTTCTCAATTGTTGATCTTTCCAGACTTAAGACAGTTAAGGTAGTTACGAGCAGTTAGTGCCATGCCCAAAACTCGATCATCTTCTTCATCCTCAACATCTCATCCTGCCATCTCGTACCTTGCCTACATCTCCTTACAATAGTCCTGAATTCAAACCGTCCCCTTCCCCGGGTGACCGTATTCATTTCCTATTCAGGAATTATGATGATTGCAACGATGGGGTTAATGGTAGAGGATATGTTCGCAGTTCTTTTCAAAGACATCTTAACGACATGCACTTTCCTACTGATGACGCTAAAAAACAATGCAGAGAAAGGTTAAGCAGTGATAAGGATTTGTACATTACATGGGAAAAGGTATTACAACAACTCCGGTGTTGGTTGTGTAATCATTGCATGGTTATACAAACCTGGAAAAAATCTTGCAAACACAATAACGAAATCATCCCAGGGCCATACAACGGCAGGCACGTTGATTTCCTCATATCTGACATAGCCAAACCTCCTACTGCTGCTAATGAATCCTCACCCCCTTTGGAAGATCTTACGTCTGCATCTATCTCATTAGAATTGCTCAATGAAGTTTTTCTGCGATAATTCACCACCATTACAAGTATTCCACCTCCCTGCAGGTTGAATTTCTCACGTATTCTAAAATCTTGTTTAGATGCAGTAATACTCAGCCCCAGGGATACATCCTCTTGGATAAAACTACTGCTTCTCCCAATCTGCACTCTCAATCTTTACACCCCAAAAATCTCCCCTGAGGAATGCTTTGGAACTAGGAAAAAGCTACAAGTTGTCGTTATCAATCAATCTTTGGTGGATTGGAGAGAACCCAATGGATGCCTGGCTCTGATTACTAAACTGTTAGAACAATCCAAACGTCGGCGACACAATAAACCTAAGAAAAATAAGTCACAGGAATGTGCCAATTTACTTGCTTGTAGAAAGAAGTTGTCGTATAGACACTACACTACAGCCATTAGGATGATGTCTTCAAATGGCATTGCTTCATGTAATGAGGCTACAATATCAGAGTTGTTGCAAAAACACCCTCAGGCTTCTCCTCCTTCCATTCCTATTGATGCTATTGACTGTGATGCTCTTACAGTGGATGCAGATATGGTTCTTAAAGCTCTTAAGAGTTATCCCAAAGTAACGTCGTGTGGACGCGATCACTTGAGAGCTCAACATATTCTCGATGCGCTGAGTGGTTCCGCCTTGGCTATCTCGGAAGAATTATTATCCTCAATCACAAAAGTTATCAATCTCTGGCTAGCTGGTCGTTTTCCACCCACACTAGGTGAATGCATCACTAGTGCTCCCCTCACCCCTTTTCAGAAGCCAGGGGTGGCATTCGACCCATAGATGTGGGGACCATTTGGAGACGGCTAGTTTCCAAGCTTGCTGCTACCAGAGTTGGGAAAGAAATATCTGCATATCTTGGAGATTTTCAATTTGGCGTAGGTGTGCCATGCAGGGGTGGAAGTATACTTGATGCAGTTAACCGGATCATGAAATTGAAGGGGACAGAGAGTGATGTATCCATGCTTCTCATTGATTTCTGAAACGCTTTCAACATGGTCGACAGGACAACACTAATTCACGAAGTCAGAGCACAATGTCCTATTATTTCGCGTTGGGTGGAATTCTGCTATGCACGACCTGCCAGGTTATACTATAATGATATCATCCTTTCTTATGCACAAGGTGTGCAACAAGGTGATCCCCTTGGACCCTTATTATTTTCGCTTACGCTACACCCACTTGTGAAGAATATTGCGTCTAATTGCAAACTAGACCTATAATCATGGTATTTAGACGACGACACTATCATTGGCGATACTCTAGAGGTCTCAAAATCCTTACGTATCATCCAATCTGAAAGGATCCATAGAGGTCTTCATCTCAATATTCATAAAATTGAACTTTACTGGCCAACGACAGACCCAAGAAGTTTCGCTCCTGATGTCTTCCCTACGAACATTAGTCGACCTTCAGTTGGAGTCAAATTATTGGGCGTACCTGTGAGTCGTAACCTATAGTACTGTAAGGGTATGGTGATGCACATGATGACCAAGACGATTCAACTTATGCAAGTTGTCAAAAAGCTAAAAGACCCCCAATGTAAACTATTGTTGTTGCACAACTGTTCCGGCGTTTCCAGATTGTACTTCACCATGCGCACGACTCGTCCGTTAGCTTTGGAACAGGCCAAATCCTATTTTGATGATCGGCTGTATCAATATTTGAGGCAGCTAATCACAGCTGATGGTGCCGGATTTGGCCCCTTGCAATATCGACTTGCAACCCTTCCCATCAAGGATGGTGGACTTTGGATATATGATTGAATTTTATATAGTGGTAAATAGAGTTGTCGTTCACTCGGACTTGATGGATTGATTTTAAGAATTAATAAACTAAAAGAAAAGAAAACATATACACAAAATATTGTCACAGGATGAAGAGTGTTACCGGGACTATGATTTCGTCGAATTCATAACATAGGGTTCAATTTATTTATTCTCAACAATTAAAGCTCAATGAATAAAATTAACATGGACTCTGGTTTTGCCAAGGTAGATTCTCAAAAGATTAGTTGTAAATCCTAAGCATGATGTATCAAAACATTTAAGCTAAGCATACCTCATCAAATTAAATGACAACCAATTAATTCAAATCATATTTCAATTAAAATTAATGCAAAAGTCTTAAAAAGAATAAATAATTTTACCCATGTATGAAATTCGTCTTCGTCCGTCGTCCCAGTGTTGGGGTTTAGCTCATCACGTCGAAAACACACTTAAAATATTTATTCATGGCTCAAAAAGTGTTTACAAGATGATGAAATGTAGTGAGAAGAATAAAACAATGATTTTGCTCTCCCAAAACTCCCCTCTCTCGATAATCCTGTTTGGTCCTACTAGCACCATATTTATACACAATAACCCATTACTCAAACATCTTTTCAAAATCTTCTTCCATAACTCCATCAGATCTTCTCTTTAATGAAAGATATCTCATGTATAATTTCTTTCTCCATTATCACAAATCTTCTTTATTTGCTAGAATAAAATCCTAGGGATATTATCTTTTTTTTATTTTTTAAATAAAACCCCAGATTTTCTTTCTCCTTTTCAATAAAAACCAACTTATAAATATATTATCTCTTTTACCTTCAAGATATGGAAACTTTCTGTATAATAGGCAAGAAGATATCTTTGCCTCGAATCTTTAAAATCTCCCGTAAATTCCGTGAATCTGTTTCAAAATGAAGAAGGAGAGGGTGCCTCTATCCATTTGCTGGGTGCCTTTAACAAGATTGATGTTCTTATCTGAAATGAGGATGCCTTTAACACTTTTAAGCCAATTCTTCCAAAAATGTTTATTCCCCAAAAATACCTACAAACATGAAAAACACTGTAAAATAAATATGAAATCGAGTGCCAACAAAATATAGTATTGAGATCAATTTAGACACAAAAATGTGTCTATCAAATACCCCCAAACTTATTATTTGCTAGTCATCGAGAAAATCTACTATTGAAAAATAAAATGACTACACTTAGCACGTTAAACCGCTAGGTGGCCCTACCGGCGGAGTGTTGTTTCCGGAGGGTTTACCAGAGATGTACCCACAAAACCTTTACTCCAGACCCTAACTATCTACGCAGAACCTTGGAAGGCACTAAAGAATCTCCTTGGTTGGCATACTCTCATTGGCTACAGGAGGAAGTACCCTGATGCGAAATTCCAATTGATGTACACGAGTTTGCACTCAAGCATACTAAAATTCATATAAGTGATAGAACTCTACTCAGATAGTTTCTGTACATCATAACCGGAGTCAACCAATCACATGGAAAGATTAAGAAGATGGATGTAGAGAAAAACATAGATGGTTTTGATGTAGACTAAGGTGAACCTATCCTAATGGACTGAGATACCGGTCTGACTAATATCAACACAGCTGGCATATACAAGGGAACCAATGGGTGATAATCCTAACTCTAGGTCAACACAACTGGCATATACAAGGGCGCCGGTGGTCGAATTTATTCGGGTTGGTCTGATGGTCTGGTCTCAAAAAAAAATTCATTTTTTTTTTTTTTTTTTTTGTATCTCAATCACTCTATTTCACCCAATCACTTATAAGAAAAGAAAAATAAAAATAGAAGGTGAAAAGGATTCAACAAGGTATGGCGAAACTACCATGTTTCTTTTTAATTCTAACACCTGAGCTCTGTGCTTTTATGAATAGACTCTTTAGATGTTTCCATCTAATCAGATTGGTTCCTCAACTCCTACAACCAAGATGTTCCAATCCACTTAGATTGGTTAGTCCCAACCTTAATAAGCATATATTTCTAGGCTCTGGAGTTTATTTATTGCAACTAAAAAGTTTCTCCCATACCCCCAAACTTAAATCTAACATTGTCCTCAATGTTCTAAAGA